>NW_026003236.1:0-2813 GCF_001458135.2 Marmota marmota marmota | reverse complement strand
ACTAACACTAACCCTAACTCTAAACATCACCCTAACCCTAAACCTAACCCTAACACTAAACCTAGCCCTAATCTCAACCCTAAAATTAGCCCTAATCATAACCCTGGTACTTACATTAGCCAGAATCCTAACCCTAGCACTAAATTAACACAAAACCTAGCCCTAATCTGAGATCTAAACCGAGGTTTAAACCTAACCCTAACCCTAACTCTAGCCCTAATCATAACAATAAGCCTAACCCTAAACCTAGCTCTAACTCTATCCATTATAATAACCATAACTCTAACCCTAAAGCTAAACCTAGGCCTAAACCTAACCCCATCTCTAAACCTATCCCTATCCATTTCCCTAAACCTAACATGAATCCCTATATTAAGCCTAACATTATCCTAACCCTAACCCTATAGCTAATTCTACCTCCAACTTTAAGCCTTAACCTTTCCCAAACCCTAACCCATTTCTTGACCTTTATAATAGGCCTATCCCTTAACCTCACCCTAACCTAAACCTTACACTAGGTGTAGCCATAATCCTAAATCTAAAACTAACTTTCAACATAATTTTAGACTTGAAATTAACCATACTTCTAATCCTAGGCCTAATGGTAAAACAAACACTAGCCCTTATATTGTCCTAAACCTAAAGTTAATCAATACCCTAACACTAACCCTAGCCCTAACCCTAATTCTAAATATCACCCTACCTTTCAACCTAGCTATAACACCATCCCTTACCCTAAACTTAATCCTACATCTAACCCTAACTCTATGCTTAAGATGAACACTAACCCTAACCCTAATCCTAGCCCTAATTCTAGCCCTATCACTAACCCCAACCCTAACTTTAGCCTGAAGAATAACTCTAATTCTCACACTAGCCCTATTGCTAGTTCTAACCCTATCTCTTACTCTAACTCTAGCCCTATCCTTAGTCCTATCCCTAACCCTAGATCTAACCCTAACTCTAAATCTAAACTTAACCCTAAACCTAAGCCTAACACTAACACTAACCCTAACCCTAACCCAAATGCTAATTGTAAAAATAACCCTAACCCTAACCCTAGCAGTAAAACAAAACCGAACAATAGCCCTAACCCTAAACCTTAACTTAAACCAAACACTAACACTACACCTAGACCTAACCCTAGCCTTAATTCGAGTCCTAACAGTAACCTTAAAACTAACCCTGACCCTGACTAATATCTTAAACTAACCCTAGCTCTAAACACCATCCTAACTTTAAACCAAAACTTAACAGTAACCCTAGCCTTTATTTGAGTCCTAACTCTAACCCTGAACATGACTCTTATCCTAACACTAACCCTAGCTCTAATTATCACCCTAACCTTAAACCTAACCCTAACACTAGACCTACCCTAACCCTAACCCTAAAACTAACCCTAATTGTAACCCTAGTTCTTATATTAGCAATTGCCCTAACCCTCGCCCTAACTCTAACACAAAAACTAGCTCTAATCTGAGCCCTAAACCTAGCTTTAACCCTAACCCTAACCCTATCCCTAACCCTAGCTCTAAACCTATCCTTTACCTAAGTGAAACCCTAAACTTAATGGTAAACATAGACCTATCCCTAGTCCTTAGGCTAACCAAAATTCTAACAATATTAATAGTTCTGACCCTAGCCCTCATTCTAGTTCTAATCCTATCCCAAACCCTAATGCTAATCCTGACCCTTATTCTGACTCTAACACAAACCCTAGGTCTAAACCTGACCATAACCCTAGAGTAAACCCTAACACTGGCCCTACAGATAACCTTATACCTAAACCTAAACCTAACCCTAGCCCTAAGACTAACTCTAATTCTCACACTAGCCTTATCCTTAGTTCTAACCCTATACTTATCATAACCTTAACCCTAGCCCTAATCCTTGAACTATGATTAGTCCTAGCCCTAACCCTAGACGTAACCCTAACTCTAAATCTAACCCTAAACCTAAGATTAAGCCTAACACTAACATTATCCCTAACCCTAATGCTAATCATAAAACTAGCCCTAACCCTAACCCCAGCAGTAAAACTAAACCGAACAATAGCCCTAACCCTAAACCTTAACTTAAACCAAACACTAACACTACACCTAGACCTAATCATAGACTTAATTCGAGTTCTAATCCTAACCTTAAAACTAACTCTGACCCGGACTCATATTGTAACACTCTCCCTAGCTCTAAATACCCTCCTAATATTAAAGCAAAACCTAACATTAACCTCATCCCTAATTTAAGTCCTAATCCTATAACTGACCTTGACTCATATTATAAAGCTAACCCTAGCTCTAAATATCACTCTAATCTTAAACCTAACATGAACACTAGACCTACTCCTAACCTAACCCTAAAACTAACCCTAGTTGTCACCCTAGATCTAATATTAGCCATTGTCCTAAACATAGCCCTAACTCTAACACAAAAAGGAGCCCTAATCAGAGCTCTAAACCTAGGTTTAACCTTAAGGCTAACAATAACTCTAGCCCTAAACCTAGCTCTAAATCTATTCCTTAATGTAAGTGAAACCCTAACCCAAAGGGTAACCCTAAACCTATCCCTAATCCTTAGGCTAACCAAAATCCTAACCCCATTAATAGTCCTGACACTAGCCCTCATTCTAGCTCTAAACCTATCCCAAACCCTAATGATAAGCTGACTCTTATTCTGACCCTAACAATAACCCTAGGTCTAAACCTGATCCTAACCCTAGAAAAAACCCTAACAATGGCCCTACTGGTAAACTTATACCTAAACCTAACCCTAAAACTAGTTTTACACCTAAACCTAATCCTAAATCTAGCTTT
>NW_026003235.1:0-2192 GCF_001458135.2 Marmota marmota marmota | reverse complement strand
TCTGAGGGAGGAGGCTGGGCCTGGACCCTGGGTCTGAGGGAGGAGGCTGGGCCTGGACTCCTGGGTCTGAGGGAGGAGGCTGGGGGGTGGCCCCCTGGGTCTGAGGCCTAGGGGAGGGGAACTCAGGCAGGACTCCTGAGTCTGTGGTCTCTTGTGGCCCTGACCATTCATCCCTCCACCCATCTACAGCCCGGCACATCTGATTCTGATGAGGCCCCAGGCAAGGGAGGTGTGATTAAAAACCGGACCCGCTGTATCTCCAGTGAAGGCCCCGATTTCACCTTCCTGGGCTCCTGTGATCACTTAGAGACACTCCTGTGGAAGCAAGACATTGAAGAACTAATGGACCCGGAGTCCAGCACTTTATCCTCTTCCTCCTTGGGTCCATCTCCCTACCCACCACCCATGGACCTCTTTCCAACTCGTATCTCTTTTCCTGAGCCCCGTGACAAGGCCAAGAGCATGGCCTCCCGGCAGGGCCCAGGCCCACCACTCTCCCACAAGGCCATGCCTGCCCCAACCACGACCCTGAAAGCACCCTTCATCGTAGACCAGTCCCAGAAGGTGCCGGCAATCCCTGCTCCATCCCGGAGGTCCCCAGCAACTCGTGCTCCATTCCGGAAGGCCACAACTGGAGGTGGCCCGTCACAAAAGCTGCCACCTGCGTCAACTATTTCCCGGAAGACCCCAGCCTTGCCTTACCCATCCTGGAAGCCTCCAGCCCTGTATTTCCCTCCCCAGAAGACCCTCCCTTCATCTCAGCAGGCCCTGCCTCCCTCTGCTGTTCCCCCTCCCCCACAGACGGAACCTCTACTCTCACTTGCACCGTCCCGGAAGGCTCCCGCCTCACTTCCCCAGTACCAGCCGGCAGTGGGCCCGTCCACCTTGCAGGAGAAGGCCGCTGCCAAGCCAGAAGTGTTGACAGTGGGAATTCCTGGAGGGGACAGGCTGGAGAGAGGCAGGTCTGAAGAGAAGTCCAAGCCTGTGGTCTTCTTGGGAGCCCAGGAGATAAATAAGGTGGAGATGAGGACCCAGATGATGTCTCTGGAGCTACCCTTCACCACAACCAAGAAGGAGTCTGAGGACATTTTGATCAGCAAGGCCCGGGAGGTTACCCTGGATGGCTTCAGGGGCAGAGGAATGTTGGAAGACAGGGCCTACAGGATGAAGGAGGAGTTGACCCTGGATCTGCCTGGCATGAAGTCCAAGGAGGTGGAGCATCAGAAGAAATGGATCAAGACCAGGGAGATGGCCATTGAAGGCCCCCCACAGGAGCAGAGCAGGCCCTTTTCCGTGGAGGGGCTGGCGATGGCCAAGCTGATGATCATAGCCAACTCCAAAGAGAAGCACTTGAGACTGCCTGAGGTCTCACTGCCCTCTTGGCTCTCGGTGGCTTCTGGAACATCCACTGTGTCCACAAAGGCCCCCTTGCCCTTCAGTCCCAGCCAGCTGACCTTCATGGATGGGCCACCAGTGATTGTCAGGGAGCAGCCAGAGTCACACACCTGGGTGAAGGAGAAGAAATGGACCGAGAAGGAACCACCCTGGGACCCAGTGGAGCCTTCTAAGGTGACCCTCTACTCTGTGCCAATCTCTGATGGCCCAAAGATAGTCGATGACCCCAAGATAGTCGATGACCCCCAGGTTCCCATCGCCCTGCCTGCCTCAGGGTGGGAAGACTTGACGTCACAATCTCCCCTGGAAGCAGCCCCCACCTCCAGGAGCCCGGGCTCAGTCAGAATCGTGGACTCTATCAGGTCCCCTGGCTCAGTCAGGACCCGGGGCTCGCTCAAGTCCCCTGGCTCAGTCAGGACCTGGGGCTCGCTCAAGTCCCCTGGCTCAGTCAGGACCCGGGTCTCACTCAGGATGCCTGGCTCAGTCAAGACACCTGGCACAGTCAGTGAGCCCGGCTCAGTCAAGACACCCGCCACAGTCAGCATGCCTGGTTCAGTCAGGGCGCCCACCACAGTCAGTACACCTGGCACAGTCAGCGCACCAGGCTCAGTCAGGGCGCCCACCACAGTCAGTGAGCCAGGCTCAGTCAAGACACCCGCCACAGTCAGCATGCCTGGTTCAGTCAGGGCGCCCACCACAGTCAGTACACCTGGCACAGTCAGCGCACCAGGCTCAGTCAGGGCGCCCACCACAGTCAGTGAGCCAGGCTCAGTCAAGACACCCGCCACAGTCAGCAT
>NW_026003234.1:0-2192 GCF_001458135.2 Marmota marmota marmota | reverse complement strand
CTGCACCCCACCTTTCCTACAGCCCAACTTTATAGCCCAGAAAGTTACACAAAAGGGGGGTTACAGATAACAGAACTCTGACAAGCATCACACTAATGGTAGTTTACATTTTTTTTTTTTGCTGGCCCCAACATCAGAATTTATGAGGACAATTAGAGCCTCAGAGAGGGTTGTTGTCTGGCCAGGGAAGGCCAATATTTATGAGGTGTCACTAGGTTTCAGAGAGGGCTGCTATCTGGTCAGAGAGCCAGGCATGGGTGAATTCAAGGCACGGGCAGGCATTCCAAGCAGGTTCAGAATTTGCAGTAATTTATAGTAAAGCCGAAATTATCTTTTCATGGTTTTGTGGCGAGATACCCAATTTTAAGAAAAGATCAGGTTGGGTCTATCATTCCCCCCTTTTCTTATGTGTCCCTTTCAAATCTTTGATAGGGTAGGGGAAGAGCACTGAGGGAATTTTAATCCCTCAGGCAACAGTCTCCAACTTTTTAGAACTCACCCAAAACCGGTCTCCCTGATTTTACCTGACTTAATTAATTACTTATATTGACAGTCTATTTTTGGCTCCATTGTTGTAAGAAGAGAGGCGTCGCTCATTTTGGCTTCTTCTGAGCTGAGAGGGGGTGACATGAGGGGGCATGGTGTGAGGAACATGAGTTGCCTTTTAGAAGTCAGTTGAGGGACATGAGTTGCCTTTTAGAAGTCAGTTCGGTTTGAAGTCTGGTTAGGGAAGAACAGGTTGTAAAGTCATCTGGGGATGGTGCTTCTATGAGAGAAACAAAAACTATGAGTACTGAATAAATGTTGCAGCAGCTGGAACACGTCACTATATAGAAGTTCCCTCACCAGGCTTTAACATCCCCAGGTATCAGGACTGTAAGCATAACATTTAACTTTTAGTGTTACAGATGTCCTTCCCCATAAGATACAGTTTAATAATTTAATGTCATCTGATCTTGCAAAATTCTTTTACTAGTATGAGCTCTGTGTCTAATAGAGAAACCTTTAATTCTGTTACTCACGGCTGGATAATCATACTAGCAAACATGAAGCCTACCTGTGTAGGTTAGGAATATCTGTACGCCTTAAACTAAAAGCTTCTGTCTCTTGCAGCTCCTCTTGATAGTCTCTTTTTATACTTATCAGGCGTTTCTGTCTGAGAATCCTTCTTTGTAGCCTCCAGTCTTACTTATTTTGGGAGGCTAACATAAAGTGTATACCTTAAATTATTATTATTATTATCATCATCATCATCATCATTATTTAAAATGCCCAGGAATGGCTGTATTTTGGTTTTAACTATCTTTGCTAAGTGTTTAAGATGAAGCAGTCAAACTGACTTTTGTTTCTATCTATTGTTAACAGTCAGCTGAGCTTTTATGGGAGTCATTCCTGGGGAAACTTCTCAGTTCTGCTAGTGCCATTTGCACTAGGATGGGTCTAGGTCTTGCTTGACCATGTGGCTTCCCTCAGAAGCATCAGGGATGTCTCCCTTCTCTGATGACTCTCCTCTTCATAGCGAATGCACTGACTGGCTTTCTGTTCTCCAATGGTCTCATTAGTTTCCCTGATCAGAAGGTTATGTGGCCCAGAGTTGCAAAGCTCTTTAGAGAAGTCCCCTGTTCCCTGGATTCAGACTGACTCAGAGGGCAAGAGCCAAATATTGGTTTTTCTGGCCCTTTTAATTTGACTTTAATTTTAAAACTTAATCTTAAACATCCAACAAATAAATTTTAACAGCCTTATATTAAGAGTACTGGGCTTTAATGCCTATAACTTTATAATTATTCATCTTTTTATTAATTGGGATCTGTATTATCCTATCTGTCTTGTAGGTGATGGCTTATTATCTTAAATTAACCCATGTTGTGTTCTTAAAGCAACACTTCTGTAAAACACTAAAAGGGAATCTTTAGATCACTTATAAGGAAATTACAAAATAAAATTAACAGGAGTAAAAAAAATTAGTTCGTGTAATAGCTACCCTGAATTTTTGGATGAGTTATACATTATATCCCCTGTTTGAGATCCTAGTAATCTTGACAGAAAAAAACAACTTTTGAACATAACTTTAAATAAACTAAAATCTGGCCTATGGCTTTCGTAGTCATTCTCACATGTAGTAAAATGGGACACAGAGCCTTATCTCAGGTAAGGCAGGGCTCTTTATAAATCTTAGGTGTTTTAGTTCT
>NW_026003233.1:0-2193 GCF_001458135.2 Marmota marmota marmota | reverse complement strand
AGGGTGGAACCTATTTTCTCAACTGAATTTGGGTCTTTTTTTTTTTTGGTCCTATTCCTTCTTTCTATGATCCTATTTCTCCCTTTTGGAATGGAAATGTTTACTCTGTGCCATTTTATATTGGATATATGTAACTTGATTTTGATTTTTATAAGGGTTCACAGCCAAGGGTTCACCTTGAGTTTCAGATGAGACTTTGGGAGACTTTTGGGCAATGCTGCAATTGTTAAGATTATGGATAACTCTTAGAAATAGAGCAAGTGAATTTTGCTTTGTGAGATGGGCATGAGCTCTTGGGGTCCATGGGTAGAATGTTAGAGTTTGAATATGAAGTATCCTCCAAAAGTCCTTGTGTTAGTGAAGCAATGTTCAGAGGTGAAATCATTAGATCATGAGAGCTATAATCTAATCAGTCCATAATTAATTTAAATGGACTAATTTAGTGATAAATTGTAGGTGGGTGGGTTTGGCTAGAGGAGGTGGGTCATTGGGAGCATGCCCTGGAAGGATTCATCTTCCCTGCAGCCACCTCTCATTCTCTCTGCTTCTTGGTTGCCATGAATATAGCAACCCTCCATCTTACCCTTCTGCCCTGATGTTCTGTCTCACCTTGGTCCCAAGCAATGAAGATAGCCCATAATGGATGATCTGAAATTGGGAGCTCAAAATAAACTTTTTATCCTCTAAGTTGTTTTGGTCAAGTATTTTTGTTATAGTGAGGAAAAGCTGACTATCACAAATGACAATAGATCATAATTCTTGGGAGATCAGAAGAAGATTATAAAAGAAATGCATGTATTCTGAATTTAGGGAAAACTCACCTTGACTACTATGTGACTCTAGTACTCTTTGTCTGTATTATTTTTCAAAACCCTCCTATCTTGTTTTGCTATAAGACTTCCTGTGAGTATACTTGAGTCTTTGGCCACTATGCCCTTTTCAGCTATGACTTCTATACTTGTTCATTTGTCATCAAAACTGGACATGGGAGTAATGAGCAATACTTAAGTGGCTCACCTGTGTGTCAAATGTATTTCTCTCTGTCTCTGTTGGATAATTACAGTTCTACCTCATTTTACTCATTTTAAATTATGCTTGTCTAGACTGGTAACCTCTCTTCTTGCCTGCTTGTCCCTCATCATGTAAATCCCCAAATTCTAGGCCAAGAGTCATAGCTTAAAATTCAGTAGGACTCTTGCTTGACCCCTGGTAGAAGTATTTCTCCTTTGAGAGGTAGAATTTTTTAACTCATAAAACCCGTAATTGGGATGCAGGATTCAAGAATTCTCCAAATGGTTCACTGGAATAATAAAAACGAGATCATCTCTTCTTTCATCCTTTGGCTCTCAGACCCAAGGATTTATCTTTTGGAGACATATTTTTATTGTCTGTGTGCATAAGTGTATGCACATGTATATGTGCACATTCATGTTACATTCTAAAGAATGGTACTACATCCCTGTAGTTACTGTTTTTGAGCTAGTGCCTTAGGTATAATTCATTAGGCTTTACTTTGTTCTATGAATCTGGAAGATTTTTTTATGGTGTACGATGTGAGATGACCACTGAATCCCAGGTTTATGTGTCTACCGCTGTACTTTCATTGTTTTGATGTGATTTTTTTTGGTATGAGTTCATGTTAATGGATCAAACACTCTTTATGCTTTTGAATAGTTCTTGTAGGCTAAGACCCTATGGAAAGGAATGGTAGAGTTTTCCTGTAATATATTCCTATAGCAAGAAAAAGAAATCATTTTCCTTGCAAGGCAAAAAGATGCCAATTTGCTAAGCTGTCTCCTTGAAATTCTTTTACACTTGGTATTTAATTACTATTTAATCACTTTCAGCTTTATATTGTCTTTATCCTAAAGCATCAGTATCATGTTGTCTATAGCAACAGTAATCCAATTGTCATTATAATTGCACTATTTTCCAATATTTCTCAAGCTATCAGTGAATTGCATATACTTGTGTCTGTCCTTCCACTTGTATGTCCTCCCAGTACACAATTGTTACAGTTTAGATATGAAATATTTCCAAAAGCAATAATTGTATTATCAGGGCTCTGACCTCATCAGTAGATTAATGCATCTGTCCTTTGAGAGCTGAATGGACTTCTGGAAGGTGAAACCTAGTTAGAGAAGGCAGGTCCTTATGGGTGTGTTTTGAAAGGGTTTATCTTCTCCCCAATCC
>NW_026003232.1:0-2193 GCF_001458135.2 Marmota marmota marmota | reverse complement strand
CAAGGTCCTACAAGAAAAAAAAACAAAGCATCACCAAAATCAGTAGAAATCAGAAAATAATTAAAATCATACCAGGACTCAGTGAAATTGAGAATTAAGAAAATAAAAAAAGATCAATGAAACACAGAGTTGGTCTTTTGAATGGATAAAAAAGATTGATAAACCCTTAGCAAAACTAAACAAAGAGAGGAAACAATCAAATTAACAAAATTTGAAATGAAAAAGAAAATATCACTACTGAAATTCAAAGAATCACCAGAAACTATTTTGAAAATTTATCATCCAACAAGTTAGAAAACCTTGAGACACAGGACCTACCCAAATTAAACCATGAGGATATAGAAAACTTAAACATTTCAGTGTCAAGTGAAGAAATTAAAGCTGCCATCAAAAGCCTTCCAATAACAACGACAACAACAAAAGCCCAGGACCAGAGAGATTCTCAGCTGAGTTCTACTAGACCTTGAAAAAAGAATTTATACTAGTCCTCCTGAAATCATTTCCATGAAATAGAAACGAAGAGAATACTGCCAAACTCATTCTATGAAGCCAGAATCACCCTGATATCATAACCAGACAAAGACATATTAAGGAAAGTAAACTTCATGCTAATGTCCTTGAAAAACATAGATGAAAAACTTCTTAATAAAATGTTGACAAACTGCAAACAAATACACATTAAAAAGATAGTGCACTGTGATCAAATGGGCTTCATCCCAGGGACACAAGGTTGGTTCAACAGATGAAAATCAATAACTGTGACTTACCACAAAAAAAGAGTCAAGGTTAAGAATTGCGAAATTATCTCAATAAACGCAGAAAAAGCATTTGATAAAGTATGGCACCTATTTATGTTGAAAACATTAGAAAAACTAATGTTTTTGTAAAACTAATATAAGAAGAAACTTACATATGATAAACCCAAGGCCAACAATATGCTGAATAGAGAAAAACTAAAAGCATTTCTTCTAAAAAGGGGAACAAGGCACTTTTACCTCTCCTGTACATCACAGTACTTGAAACTCTAGGAAAAGAAGAGCTCAAATTATCTCTGTTGCTAATGTTCCTATATTTAAGGGACCCCTCCCAAAAAAAACTACCACAAAACTTCTATAGCTCATAAATCAATTCAGCAAAGTAGCAGGATATAAAATCAACACTCAGAAATCAATTAAGTTCCTATACTCCAATAATTAATCTGCTGAAAAGGAAATTAGGAAAACTATCCCATTCCAATAGCCTCAAAAACAAACAAACAAATAAACAAACAAAAAGCACTTAAGAATCAATCTAATAAGAGGTAAAGGAACTCTACAATAAAAACTAGAGGATACTAAAGAAAAAAATTGAAGGAAAACTTTGGAGATGGAAAGACATCCCATGTTCTTAGATAGATGTCAAAGTAACTCTACTATCAAAGGTTCTATTCAGATTCAATACGATCTCCATCAAAATTCTTTTTTTAAATATTGATTTTTTAGATACAGGTGGCCATATATCTTTATTTTTTATTTTATGTGGTGCTGAGGATTGAACCCAGTGCCTCACACATGCTAGGCAAGCGCTCTACCTCCAAGCCACAACCCCAACCCTCCCCATCAAAATTCTAATGATATTTTTTATGGAAGGAGAAAAATAAGGTCTGAAATTCATTTGTAAATATAGAACACCCAGAAGAGTGAAGCTGGAGTCAACAAAATAACATCACTCAAACTCCACTGCAAAGCTGCAGTAACAAAGGCACATGTTTTGGTACTGGCACCAAAACTGTCATGAAGACCAGTGCAACTGAATAGAAGACACAGAGACAAATTCACATAAATACAGTTATCTGACAATAGACAAATATGCCAAAAACATATGTTATAAAAAAGCAAGATAACCTTTTTACCAAAGGTTCCAGGAAAACTCAAAATCCATATGTGGAAGAGTGAAATTTAACCTCTATCTCTCATGCTGCACAAAAGTCAACTTAAAGTGGATTGAAAGCCTAGGAATTAGACCAGAAATCCTGCAGCTGTTAAAAGGAAATGTAGGCTCAACAGTCCAACATATCAGTACAGCAACCAACTTCCTTAAAAAGACTCTTAAACTGTAAAAAGTAAAATAAAAAAAATAAGTCAGATAACATCAAATGAAAAAAGCTTCTGCACAGCAATGGAAACAAAGAGTGTGAAGAGAGATTCTACAGAA
>NW_026003231.1:0-2193 GCF_001458135.2 Marmota marmota marmota | reverse complement strand
TTTTTTTTTTTTTTTTTTTTTTAAAGCTGTTAACCTGGTTTCATTTATTTTTAGTGTTAGGAAGCTGAGGGCTAAGTTTTGGGTTCTTCTGCAGTAACTATCTATTCTTAGTTTCCTTTCCAGAGACATTTTCTCACCCTACTTCTTTGTTCTGATTCTTTCATAGTTTTTTTTTTTTCTTTTTTTCTCTTTTGCAGTACTGGGGATGGAATCCAGCACCTGGCACATACTAGGCATGTGTCCTACCGCTGAGCCCTATCTCCAGTTCTTTTTTTTTTTTTTTTTTTTGGGACAGGGTCTAGCTAAGTTGCTGAGGCAGGCCTTGCTTGACCTTGGGATCCTCCTGCCTCAGCCTCTTAAGTTGGGATTTTAGGCGGGTACTACCACACCACCAGCACCTGGTTGTTTTGATGGTTCTGTTTTTTTCTGTGTTTTGTATGGTAAGTCACCTCTGCTCTTTTTAATGGAAAGTAGGGAAAAACAGCTGCTCTGGAAAGAATTGTCATATTTTACTCCAGCTGCTGTACTATTTCTTTTGAGTTGCCACCTGCCAGCTGATTCCTGAGTGAAAGGGATGCTGGTCTTATGGAATTATGCCAGGTCCTGTTGGGAACGCCTGGAGAGCAAGCAAGAGGCCAAGTTGAAGGTCAGCCATAGTGGCACACACACACTTGTAATCCCAGCGACTTGAGAGACTGAGGCAGGAAGATCTCAAGTTCAAAGCCAGCTTCGGCAACTGAATAAGATCATCAGCAACTTAGGGAGACCCTGACTCAAAAAATAAAAAGACTTGGGAATGGGGTTCAGTGGTTAAGCACCCTGGGTTCCATCCCCAGGACCAAAACAACGCAAACAACAAAACATGGTGATCATACTGTCAAATTCACAATGGTTGTTGTGAGACCGGGGCTTGGGGCTTATAAAACACTTTCTAGACTGTGAAATGTGAGTGTTTTAACTGCTATTATAAATATTCCACTCTTGCCCTTCTTTCAGTCACTCTCTTGTCTTGGGAGCTGCCAGGAGGAGGCATGGACCCCCAGGTTCTGTTCTGCTTTGGGGCTTGTTTCCTTCCTCCCCTTCTCGCCCCCTGGTGAATGGCATCCAAGCCCCTTGCCCTCCATGATGCCTCTCCTGTCCTCAGGCTGAGCGGGGCGAGAAAGTGGAGGCTGGCAGGAGGGGAGCAGGAGGGAGGCCGTGGGGAAGCCAAGCTGAAAATGGAAGCCAGGGAGGGGCCGGGGAGCAGTTAACGAGCCACACACTGGCCCACTGCTCTCTCTCCTTTGTCTCCCAGCCTGTATTCCAGGCTCTTTTCCTCTCCTGGCTGCTTCCCCTTATCTCCTTTGTCCCTTAGAGCTCTCCAAAGTCCCCTGGCTCCCTTCTCCCCATTTCATTTCCCTGATCCCTGTTTGAAGCTCCATCCACGTTGCCTCTTGTTCACCCAGGTGGGCTCCCTCTCTCTCCCCCAGTTCCCCCTGTACCTCCACCCTGTGCCATCCGTGTCTTTTCTCTCTTTATAAAGTCCCCCTCCTTTTCTCCTCCTGTCTGCTTCTACCTTCTTCTTACAGTTTCTGGCTGCCTTTTTCTGTAGGAACCCCACTGCCTCACCACACAGCCTTAGCCTCTCTTGACTTCCCTTTTACCTCTTGTCTTTGGCAATAGCACCCCTCTCTCAGCTGCTCCGCTTGGGTTCAGAGGACTTGGTGCCTAGAGTCAGGGTCCATATGTAACCCTCCATCCCTCACTTGTTGAAATAATGGTAATGACAAGACTAAAATTTAATGAGCACTTACTATGGGTGAGGTGCAATCAAATACTTTGTGATTTTGTGTGATTTTTCTCAATAGCCCTGTAAAACGAGTATTTTTATCCCATTTAGCAGACAAGGAGAGTGAGGTGTAGAGAGGTTAAATAATTTGATGTGGTTCCTCAGAGTGGATAGCACTCTAACGCAGGCCTGAGTAAGGAGCTCTTAACCACAGCCCTGGGAAAAGCTGCTCGTACTCCCCCTCCCAGTGATACTGAGAAAACCTCCCTGTTTCTTTAAGCATCATCTCAGCAAACCCAAATTCCTCCAAAGGTCATTTGGTTCCTTCTTGTTCTTCTGTACAAGACCAGACCCAACTTAGCTTTTTTTTTTTTTTTTTTTTGGTATTTTTTTAATATTTATTTTTTAGGTGTTTAGATGGTACA
>NW_026003230.1:0-2193 GCF_001458135.2 Marmota marmota marmota | reverse complement strand
AGGGTTGGGGGTGTGGCTCAGTCATAAAGTAGACCTGGTTTAATCCTCAATACCAAAAAAAAAAAAAGAAAAGAAAGAAAGAAAGAAACAAAGAAAGAAAAAGAAAACTTATAGTGTTTGCAGTCTCCCAACAGAAGTTTGAATCTTCCCTCTACCATCTCTACCATCTACTGATATAATTTGATCCTTTTTTTTGTTTGTTTTGTTTTGCTTCACTTACAAAATGGGTAAAATCATCTACACTTTAAAAAACGGTTGTGACGATTAACATGGAAGAGACTAATTTGCCTTATATTGGGGCATAGAGGTTTTGTTTTACTTTAGTTTTGTTTTTGCCTACCTACTGCAGACATTTGAGGTTTTGACCCCCAGAAAAGTTCTAGCTCAGCTCAGAAGCCTCACCATTACTTACGGAGCAGGCGTGTCATGAATGTTGTATCCATTTTTCCCTAGGTGGTCCTCGAAGCTCAAGGGCTGGAAGGCTTAATTGCAGCCACTCCTGATGAGGGGGAGGAGAATCTGGACTCCTTCGCAGGCATGTCAGCCATTCTTTTCGATGTTCAGCTCAGACCTGTCACTTTTTTCAATGGATACAGCGATCTGATGTCCAAAATGCTGTCAGCATCTAGTGACCCTGTCAGTGTGGTGAAAGGACTTATTCTGCTAGTAGATCACTCTCAGGTAATTCAAGTCTGCACGTATTTATTTAGTCTCTTAAATTGCCAGGCACATTTTGAATGTGCTGTGTGCCTGGAGGATACAAGGACAAGTTCTGTCCATCTTGGAGCTCACCTTCTAAGCATTTGAACCTCTTGATATTATCGCCTTTTCTCCTTTGCTATTTTCTTTTGCACTTGTTAGCTGATTAAGGGATCTCTTTACTTTTGAGATAAATGAAAAATACAGATGCTAACAGAAATAAGATTATGGAGAATAGCTAGGATGTAGCAGAGCAGGGATGGCATTGTCTCCTGGTTGGGCTTACCTGGGCATGGCAGTCTGGGTGTTTATCCTTAGTTGCTGAACCACATGGCTTCATAAGTTACCAATAATGTTCATAATGATAACAATGATGAAGATCCAAGGAGAGCATCATTTTGATCCTGCCAAATTAATAGAGGCACAAGCAACCACTGATGCTAGCCACAAGTTTCACAGAGACTCTTTGCCCCAAATTCTCGTGATCATAGAATGTTGGAAGGGCTGTTTGTTCTTAGAGAATAAGAAGGAGTATTTCACTCGCTTGAAGCGCAGTCTAGAATAATTTTCAACTGTCCTTGATCCTGAATCTTACATTACTGAGCCAAAGTCCAATAACACTATAATCTCTATGGTAAGATTGAGGTAACCAAGATCCTCTATGGGATAGGATTGGTTTGCTTACTTGGATTTTCAAAGAAACAGAAGGCAGTTAGTCTGAATGCTGAGTTTGAATGTTTCATGCTTAATATTTTTCCTTTAATGGATTTATTTTATTTCCCACCTAAGCAAAGCAATAAGAAAAAATGGAATGTTGGCTAAATAAGAATCTTAAGGGAAATCACAGCACACTCTGATTAATACTTATTATATTGAAGCTGTATAATGAGAATGAATTTTAAATTTATAGACTTGTAGGTTTGAATTTTGACTCCCTACTTTCTTGCTGCGTGCTCTTGGGCAGTTACTTAGTAGCTTTAAATCATGACTTCCTACTAATAAAGTGGGGCATTTAAAAAGATGATCCAAATATTTTACCAGCTTTGCTGTTCTTTGAGGATTCTTACTTGTTAGATTCTGGTCGTAAAATAATAGGTTTTAAGAGCTGAACAAACCTTAGCTACCAAACTTTATTGAAACTCTTCCAAAACATCAATAGTTGAAACTAAATAATATAATTCTCTATCTTTATTATTCCTGATATCAGTTCAGGATAGCCAGATATAACAAAAACAAACAAAAAAAAACACATTTTGGAGTGGCTTAATAAAATAGTTTGACATTTATTGTGTAATATATATTTGGAAGTAAGAGGTCCAGGGTTAATATGGAAAACCTACAGTATCAGAATCCAAGCTCTCTTCCTTCAACTCAGCCACCCTTACATGTGGCTTTTACCCTCAGACCTGTCACCTGGTGATTATAACACAGCTGTTCCACCTGCAGCATGGCCTCCTTGTTCCAGGAAGGAACACTTTTTTGGAAGCCCTTTCT
>NW_026003229.1:0-2193 GCF_001458135.2 Marmota marmota marmota | reverse complement strand
AGTGCTCCAAGATCTCTCCTTTGTGGGAAGGACAATGCTAACAGATCCCAATATCCACAATGCATCACCTATGAACAAATTGTTGTTATTAAGACATTTACAGTTTATTATAAATGTGCAGAAATTTTGAATTCAATTATTATTTAAAATATAATCAGTAGTTTTATAAAAAGGTTTACAATTTCTGGTGGTGGACAATGAAATGGGGGTCAGGTGTAGGACAATATGCTGAGGGGAAAAGATGTAAGAGTATAAAGTTAACATATCTTAGGAAATGTGAAGGAGATATCTAATGATGAGGGTTAGTGGCAGGGGTCTAGAGAGGAAGTAATTTAGGGTAGACAATTATGTGGGAAGACAGTAGACTACATAAAACAAACACACATGTGTGTTTAAAAAATACAGTACGTAAAAATAGTAAAATTTGCATGGTGAAAGGAGAAGAATGAGAAAAAAGAAAAATAAAGAAAGAAAGGAGAGAAGAAAAAGAGAAAGAAAAAATTTAAAAACAGGCTTATGCAACTCCTCTATATTATATTATTCAGTTGACTCAGTCCTCAAAGACCTATTTCATGCAAAGTTCTTGGTTTTACATATGTTGGGGATGTGAGGGCCAGAGGATAGAAGGGTAGAAGAGAAAGAAGAAGAAGAAAATAAAACACACTTTGAGATCCATTTCTTTCCTGCTTCACTTCTCATCCAGTAGGTGGGGTTGTCTGTATTAAGCTGGTGTCTTGGCCCTCAGGATGGTGTAGTTAACCAGGGTGAGAAGACTGAACCTGTTGTGGAGCATCTGGAATCAGGGAGTGCCACCCAACAATCCCAACAGGGGAATTGTGCCTCAGGGGTCTGTTTTTGTGACCACTTGTCTGACTTGATCCCCCATTATCATCTCCCTCCATTGCCTGAAAGATTTCCCAGATACTGGTCTCTCTGTTATGCTCCAGACTTTAGTACCCTCCCCTGTCTTATTTATCAGGTCCCAACTGCTAGACCTCTCACCCCCAGGCTCACACCAGGTGGGCAGTGCCCTGTTCTCACTGCACTCCTGTCCAACTAAGAGCTGTTTTTGTGTTGAGTGGTTATTGTGCCGAGTTGCCGCCACTGGGGGGGATTGGAAATCCAATCTGATAGCCACGCCCACCAAAAATGGTGAGGAAGGTTTTTCTAGATGGAATTTGTCTGCTTCCAGGGCTGGAGTGTCTGGTGAGGTGGGAGGAGCTGGACGTTGGCCTTATGCTGTTAATAGGTAGCATCCGAGTAACCTGCATGGGATCAGAGTGCAGTCTGGAGTTCTGCAGAGGTGCTGATAGGTGATTCTGCTAAGTTGCTTTTGAGCCGTGCATGATCTAGCACTGCACACTTTGGGTCTGGAGTCTGGAGACTTACTTGAGTGCAGAGGCTCTGATTTCTGCACAGGTGGTCACAGCACTGGTAATTTCTGTGGAAATCTGCTGTATAGGGGTCTTCTTACACACTCTGAGATGTATTCTGTCTAGGTGAGACCTTGTGGAGAAGCTGCCTGAGTGCTTTTGTGGTTTCATGCCACAGAGCAGCCAGAAACAGGACTAACTCTATTCCACCATCTTGGCCTCAGGTTGTTTTTTCTTTTAATGAGTGTCTTGTGGATATTCATGATGGTGAGGTTCTCTGTGGCATATTCATCCACATACATAGGAAAGTTAGGTCAGATTCATTCTATTGTATTTTCCTATCTCATCCCTCCTCCTTTTCCTTCATTTTCATTAGTTTATTTCACTGATCTTTTTTTTTTATCTATACCCACCCTATTTTCAATTAGCTTCTGCATACCAGAGAAAACATTCTACCTTTTACTTTTTGACACTGGCTTATTTTATTTAGTATTATAGTTTCTCATTCCATACATTTATCAGAAAATGTCATTAAGTTCTTCTTCTTTATGGCTGAGTAATACTCCATTGTTAATATATGCCTATATTTTTTCTTAATATGTGCATCAGTTGAAGGGCACTTGAGTTGTCTCAGGATTCATTTTGGCATAATTATAAAAGCATGGAATATAATTTTCCTATTTCAGTCCCCAGTATTTCCCCTTCCCATCACCCCCTCCCTCACCCTGTTTTCTTCCTTCTACTCTACTGATATTTCTGCTATTTATTTTTAGGATTTTTTTAGTTAGTGTGGTGATATTCACTCTGGCATATTCATATA
>NW_026003228.1:0-2193 GCF_001458135.2 Marmota marmota marmota | reverse complement strand
GGAAAAATCCTACATCACATGGAAAATGAACAATATGTTACTGAATGATAAATGGGTTACAGAAGACATAAAGGAGGAAATCAAAAAATTCTGAGAGATAAATGAAAATACAGACACAAAATATCAGAATCTATGGGACACCATGAAAGCAGATTTAAGAGGGAAATTCATCGCCTGGAGGTCATTCCTCAAAAAAAGAAAAAAACCACAAATAAATGAGCTCACACTTCATCTCAAAGCCCTAGAAAAGGAACAGCAAAACAACAGCAAATATAGCAGAAGGCAAGAAATAAGTAAAATCGGAGCGGAAATCAACAAAATTGAAACAAAAGAAACTATTGAAAAAATTGACAAAAGTAAAAGTTGGTTCCTCGAAAAAATAAATAAGATCAACAGACCCTTCGCCATGCTAACGAAGAGAAGAAGAGAGAGAACTCAAATTACTAACATACAGGATGAAAAAGGCAATATCACAACAGATGCTACAGAAATACAGAAGACAATTAGAAATTATTTTGAAAACCTATATTCCAATACAATAGAAGATAGTGAAGACATCGATAAATTTCTTAAGTCATATGATTTGCCCAGACTGAGTCAGGAGGATACACACAATTTGAACAGACCAATATCAATGGATGGAATAGAAGAAGCAATCAAAAGACTACCAACCAAGAAAAGCCCAGGACCGGATGGGTATACAGCGGAGTTTTACAAAACCTTTAAAGAAGAATTAATACCAATACTTTTCAAGTTATTTCAGGAAATAGAAAAAGAAGGAGCTCTTCCAAGTTCATTCTATGAGGCCAACATCACCCTGATTCCGAAACCAGACAAAGACACCTCAAAGAAAGAGAACTACAGACCAATATCTCTAAAGAACCTAGATGCAAAAATCCTCAATAAAATTCTGGCAAATCAGATACAAAAACACATCAAAAAAATTGTGCACCATGATCAAATAGGATTCATCCCTGGGATGCAAGGATGGTTCAATATACGGAAATCAATAAATGTTATTCACCACATCAATAGACTTAGAGATAAGAACCATATGATCATCTCGATAGATGCAGAAAAAGCATTTGACAAAGTACAGCATCCCTTTATGTTCAAAACATTAGAAAATCTAGGGATAACAGGAACTTACCTCAACATTGTAAAAGCTATATATGCTAAGCCTCAGGCTAGCATCATTCTGAATGGAGAAAAATTGAATGTATTCCCTCTAAAATCTAGAACAAGACAGGGATGCCCTCTATTACCACTTCTATTCAATATAGTTCTCGAAACACTGGCCAGAGCAATTAGACAGACAAAAGACATTAAAGGCATAAAAATAGGAAAAGAAGAACTTAAATTATCACTATTTGCGGCGACATGATTCTATACCTAGAAGGCCCCAAAGGGTCTACAAAGAAACTACTAGAACTAATAAATGAATTCAGCAAAGTGGCAGGATATAAAATCAACACGCATAAATCAAAGGCATTTCTGTATATCAGAGACAAAACTTCTGAAATGGAAATGAGGAAAAACACCCCATTCACAATATCCTCAGACAAAATAAAATACTTGGGAATCAACCTAACAAAAGAGGTGAAAGATTTATACAATGAAAAATACAGAACCCTAAAGAGAGAAATAGAAGAAGATCTTAGAAGATGGAGAAAATACCCTGTTCATGGATAGGCAGAACTAACATCATCAAAATGGCGATATTACCAAAAGTTCTCTATAGTTTTAATGCAATGCCAATCAAAATCCCAATGGCATTTCTTGTAGAAATAGATAAAGCAATCATGAAATTCATATGGAAAAATAAAAGACCCAGAATAGCAAAAGCAACTCTAAGCACGAAGTGTGAATCAGGCGGTATAGCGATACCAGACTTCAAACTATACTACAGAGCAATAGTAACAAAAACAGCATGGTACTGGTACCACAACAGGCCGGTGGACCAATGGTACAGAATAAAGGACACAGAGACTAATCCACAAAGTTACAACTATCTTACATTTGATAAAGGGGGTAAAAGCATGCAATGGAGGAAGGATAGCATCTTCAACAAATGGTGCTGGGAAAACTGGAAATCCATATGCAACAAAATGAAACTGAATCCCTTTCTCTCGCAATGCACAAAAGTTAACTCAAAATGGATCAAGGAGCTTGATATCAAATCAGAGACACTGC
>NW_026003227.1:0-2193 GCF_001458135.2 Marmota marmota marmota | reverse complement strand
CTTGGAGGTGGTGTCAGCTGCAATGTTGGGTATTTAAATACTACTTTAAAATGGTTAAGATGTAAATTTTATATTATGTGTATTTTACCCCCATTTTTAAAAAAAGGAGAGACACAGAGTTCTGAGCCTCTGCTCAGGTCAGCCAGGTGATCAGAGGTTTCTAGGATCCAGGCAAAGGAATGCGTGACTTTAAGCAGCTTCACCATGCAACAGCAAAAGGACATGACAGTTCGGGACCCACACATCTGTAGGAAGCAACTCTCCCCTGCCAGGGCTTCCCTTACCTATCCCAGGACAATGCTTTGAATTATCTCAGCAAATATGTCTCCAGCGACTGAACATCCTCAAAAATAAATTCTCCAAGTTTCAGAGCTCACAAAAAAAGATTTTTATTGATGCAGTCTCCCTCCCAAACAAACCCCCAAGGAGAATAAGGAGTGCCACCCAGCCCCCCTTCTCTCAGCTCCCAATCTCTGGCTTTATGTGACATAGTCCGAGCAACCCCCATTATGGAGGAGAGGGAAATTGCTGTTAGATTAGTTAGCACATCCACAGAGCCCCATTTTGTATCCCTATTCAGAAGATGACATGAACATCTGCTTTCACTTCAAGATATTAATTTTCAATTATTGGAGAAAAACAAAATTAGTCCTGACAAATTGTTGGCAAACACAGGCTCTTGTCTGGTGGTTCATAATAATAACTTTGGGGGCCCACAATTAGTGTCCTCAGACGGAGTTTCCTGATGGAGCCTGTCATCTGCAGTCTGCGGTGGTGGCGGGCAGCACCAGCGTATCTCCTACACCCTGTTCTGTGGGGTGAGAGAGACGGTTCTGTGAGCCCCTGCTCCAGGTGACTGCCTCTTCTGTGACCAGGTTAGGGAACTCAGGACTTTCAGATTTTCTGGAGAAGGGAGGGATGGTGAAGATGGCAGGTAAATAAAAACACCCTCTGGAACCATTTTCAGCTTTAGACATGTCGAGGCTTCCTTCCATTCAGTAGCATGATTTCATACAGGGTTGTAAATCCTTCCCAAGCCCAAGTGTGCCCAAAAAGGCGGACTGGAATCCCCTCAGAACAACACCTTATAACCCAAGAGAATGGACTGCATGCTTCTCCTATGAGACCTCTTCCACCCGTGACAAAAGGCCATCCAGGAGCCTAAATCCCAAACTCAATGGCTCTAGCTGAATGCTACATCTGCAATAATAATAATAATAATAATAATAATCTGTTTGCCAGGGTCCCATCTACCAGGGAACCTGGTCCAGCTCAAATTGCAGTCTCTAGAAAGTGGGAGGAGGAAAAATATTTAAAAAGCAAGCTCTGAATTTGCCAACCTTAGTAACCCCCAATCCAGAGAACAGCCCACTTGATAAGAAATTCTCAACACTATAATCTCGTTGGATGGGTTTTTTATGTATCTTGGCTGCTGTAGTCACTATACCAATAAAAAGCCACTGAGATGTGAATGAGCAGAAGAATTCAGAGATAATGAGGTAGCAGCCTTTGAATTTGGATGGTCACAATTGAAACCAGAGTGTTTGCCTTGCTCACATATTCAGACTATGGGGGGGAGCGTGGGGGGGTGCGGTTAGCACATGGAAGGGGAGGTAACCAAGGAGGGAGGCAGGTTCAAAAGAAAAAGGAGAAAACAAAACAACAATAACAATATGAAATTATATCTTTAAGAAGAAAATAAAAGACAATGAAAGATGTCTTCCAAAGTCAACTGGGTAACTGAGCTCCGACATTATGTAATTTACTTTGCAAGTAGAACAACAGCAATGTAACAAAGAATATGTCAGTGTTTTCACAGCACTAATCTGTAACGCTGGGAAGCCCTCCCACTGTCAGGCAGGGCTGACAATACAATAGCTTTCAAAGGGATATTACCATCCTGATTTTTATTCCTGACATCAATCAAGACAAAGAGAACCCTTTTCACAAGAAATTAAAAATCAAACCTTTGTACAAGAAGATAGGTAAAACAGTGTTCTCCTTAAAGTAAAACAGTGCTCTCCTTAAAGACAGCCATGCGGAGCAATCAGATAATTGGTGATCCTTGAAAGCAGTAAAGTATTTTTATTTACTGAGTGTACAACCCCAGTCGCTGGCTGCCACCCCATCCTGGCAGGTACGCTATGAATCAAAAGTTTCCATCTTTATCTCCCCCACTCACTTCACCCTGCG
>NW_026003226.1:0-2193 GCF_001458135.2 Marmota marmota marmota | reverse complement strand
TGCAGACGGGGCTAATTCTGGAGTCCTGGAAACTGCAAGGTGCTCTTCCATCACGCGGCTCTCTAAAAGGAAGAGACACTTGGTCATTAAAGAAAATCCCTCTGGCAGTTCATCCTGCTGCCCACACATAAGACATATCTGCACGAGCCACAAATTAGTCAGGGCCCAACATTTGACGAGGACAATGTGCTTATAGGATCAGCAGCGCAGACTACATGAAATTCACACTTCCTGAAAAACTTTAAGTTGCCCCAGGCCGACTGTTAATTTGCTCTTCCCTGGATACTTCTCACCCCTGGTCCCTACTGCAGGGCAGACAGCTTCATTTGCAGGGATGGGATAGAATTTGGTTAAATGCTGATAAGCGGGCACATTTGGGGCCCCAGATTCTAGAAAGAAAACATGGTCCCGGTTCATCCAATTATAAACCCACACTTGCGGAACACCTACCCCAGGCCTGACACCCAGAATGTAAATGACAAAGACAGGATCCCTGTGCGGGTGGTCCCACATTTTACTTGCTTTCAGGACTTGGAAATATTAAATTCCTGACATCTATAGGTCAGAACAAGATGCTGGGGGTGTAGCCTCACTGGTAGAACACTTGTCTAGCATGTGTAAGGCCATGTTCCATTCCTAGCACCATTTAAAAAAAAAAAATTACAGGTTAGAATTAGGAGAGTCCTCTGAACTGGGTTGGCCCTAAAAACCCAGCTCAGGCAGAGGGGGAAACTATCCACTCTTCCTGTCTTTCTCTTGGTCCTGTCTTTCTTTCTATTGTCTTCTTCAAATCAGTAAGGTGAAGGCTACTGAGAGCAATCACCAGGGCCCTTTAAGGACCTAGTGAAAAGTTCCTAATGGACAAGAACAGAATCAAAGTGCTGTCAGGAATTCACCATCAAGGTGGGTTCTAACTGCGTGGCCTTCCTGGAGATTGTTGGGTCCCTTCCCAAAGGACAGGACACCAGAGAGTAGTACCTCCTGGTGTTTAAGGCACAGCCTTGTTCTATTTATTGAATGCCCTTTATAATAGAAGTTCACAGACTATCAGACTTGAAAGAATTCTGCTCCTGAAAGGCAGCAGGACCGCCATCCCAGGGAGCACCTCTCAAGGATGCTGGGACAGCTCCCACCGGGAGCCCTGGATGCCCACAACTGCATTGGATGCTTTGATCAGCACAACTTTGGCTGTCAGCCTCTAGCAGGCCAGGATGTAGGAGAAGACACCAGGTAAACTAAGCACCCCATGAGCAACTGAGCACCCCGAAAGGGCGAAAGAGAGAACACGCTTACCACAACCAGAGATAAAGGCCTGAGGAAAGCAGCGGAGCTGGCCGTGCCAGCATTTGCACAGGGAACACTTCTTGGGCAGCCAAGCGCCATGAGACAGGGATCCACAGTTCCTAGGAAGAAACAGATGATGCCTACTTTAAGGTCTCACATTTCCTTCTCTCTCCTCTGCACCCGCTTCCTGCCCCTTTCACAGCTTACTCTTTTCGCACATCATGCTCACAATTCCGTCCATAGAAGGAAGCGGGGCAGGCACAAAAGGACCCCAGGATGCAGGTGCCCCCATTCAGACAGCAAGTTTTGTTTAGCTCCTTACCTGAAATGTAAGAGGAGAGACTGAAAAACCTGAGGACATTTCCTGCAAACCCAGTGCTTCATCTCCCCCAAATGTTTACAGATGTCCGAAAACCGTCAGCCTCACAAGTGGGACTCTGCTTTCCACAGTTCCTTTTGCGAGCTCTTCTTTTGAGCTGGGAAATCACTTTCAGGCACTTGGCAGTGCCGGTTCTCAGGGACCCCAGTGTGAAGTGGAATCAGGGGAGGGAAACTGCATACCAGGGAAGTGAAATATGCCATGCCAGTCTCACCAACCCAACCCATCCACCCACCCACCCAGCATCACGTGCCCACCCCCTTAGGTAAAAGTCCACAAGATGGACCAGGTCAGGGGTGATCTAAGGCAGGTAGCTCTTACTGTCCTGTATTCCTATGGATGGCACAAACTGGAAAGACCGGGAACGAACTGCAGGTTTCTCCTGGGACTGAATGCTTCCATCTCTAAAGCCTGGGTCTCCCAGAGATGCATGTGCAAATTCATGGTGGCCCAACCCTTAATGATAAAAATCAATCCAGGAGTCTGTATTTTAGGCCACATAGAAATAGTTGGTGATCAAAAGAACAAAA
>NW_026003225.1:6567-8124 GCF_001458135.2 Marmota marmota marmota | reverse complement strand
CAGATGGAGCAAAACGACAGTTAGTACTGCAAACTACAATTCTCTTGATACAATCAAAGGCACAACTGAATGAATGGGGTGTGGGGCAGGGTGGATGGAGGAAAGGGGGGGAAGGGAAAGAGGGGGGAAAGTGAGAAGAAAGTTGGAGGAGGTACTTTGCAAGCTTGAATAGATTAACTTAAAAAAAAAAAGCCCTACTATTTCCTATTTCACATCCTCCCCTAATTTTTATGAAATATACAGGGACTTCCTGGGACGCAACCCAGACTAGCCTTCAATGCAGCTGAAAGGCCTAGGGCTTCAGACACAGCAGGAGTCCTCAGCTAGATAGATATATGCCCTAACACAGATGGCCCCTTTTGTGGTAAAATGATTTTAAAAATCACTTTTGCCACCGTGTGTAAAATAAGACCAATTGCTAAGGAAAGATGAATTCTGTGCATCAATCCACAGTGCTTTGATCTTCTACTAGAAACATAAGCTATGTACCACTCTGGACTTTTTTTTCTTAACTTGAAAAAGTTTGTTTTCTCATTTTCAGAAGATCATGAGGGACTGAGGCTTTAGTGCTTTTTAAGCTTCTGACTTGTTCTTAAATGGGTTGTTTAGGCTACCTAGCAAAAGGGGGTAAAGCGTGAATGCTTTAAAAAGTTAATTAGGATTGACATCAGATAGGCTGAAATGTACTGATTCTAAAACGTAACAGCATAAAAAAAAGTCTCTGGATACAACTTTCCTTTAATAAAATGAAAATATAATGGGGGATGGCGATGAGATCTTGAGTAAGAAGTTGGGTCCCATGCAGTGGTCCCATGTACTGGACAAAAAGCTTCCTTTAATCACATGCAACAATCATCTTATGAGAAAGGCAAGGAGAGGGGGCTGGGAAATGATCACCTCAGCCACTTTGAATAGGACCCTGCATTTCTCACACCACTATGAGCCAGCCCAGGTGGGGGAGGGAAATACAACTTCGCCCTTAAGAAATAACACCGAAAGGGAAAAAGAAGTCACCTCACTCTTCTTTGCTCTACACACACAGGAAGAGCCCAATTCAGTGCCACCACAACCCCCTGTCTCGCCCCGCCCCAACTTGTGTGTGTGTGTTGGGGGACTCGCGCTTTATCCCACAAGTTCCGAGACACCTCCATCTCTTCCAGATTAAGTTCCCCCACCCCCAATCCTCCATGGTGCCACGCTCAACAGACGCAGGTGTCTCTGGTTCTGGCCTATTTTTATACCCTCCCCCCCTCCCCCCCAGCAAACCCCGTCTAGTTGCACACCCCAGTCCCTCCCTGATTGCCCAGCGCAGAGCACGACCTAGCCTAGACGCCAGGAAAATACCTCAAGCCCTACTCCAGGGTCACCTGGCCAGAGCGCTGGGCCCTGCCTTCAGGGGAGACCTGGGGCCGCCCCTCGTCGCTGGTGCCTAGTGCGGAACGCGCACTGGGCCCCCGAGCAGTCACGTGGGAGGGAGGGGAGGCCTGGGCTTCCTCACCTGCATCCCAGGCACTTGGACAGCCACCGGTGAGTGGGCCATGAAGGCGACTTCTGCTC
>NW_026003225.1:0-3859 GCF_001458135.2 Marmota marmota marmota | reverse complement strand
AAGCCTTGCTCACACTTAATGCTAGCCTGGCCAGAAAGCTGCAGTGCCTCCTAAACTTTATTGACCATAGAAATTTCCAAGGGTTTTGTTGTTGTTGTTTGCTTTGTAATACTGGGAATTGAACCCAGGGCCTGGCACATGCTAAGTAAGAGCTCTACCACTGAGCTACATCCTCAGCTATGCCCCCACAGCTGATTTTGATCCAACAAGTCTGAAGCAAGCCCTAGGTTCTGCATTGCTAATAAGCTCCCATGTGGTGCTGATTCTGCTGATTCTTAGATCACACTTCGACTTAGCATGGATCTGAGTCAAGCTCCATCATTTAAGACACACCTCAAGTGAGCCCATTGAGCCTTCCTTGTTGCTCTAAGCCCCCCTTCAAATTCTCCTTATTGTAGGTTGGTGGAAGCAGCACTTACATTGTAGTTCTTTCCTCTTATTTCATGTGTTTTTTTCTGTCCATCATGATTACTAGATCCTTGAAGTGACAGATTCAGCTTCGCTTACATGAAAATTATTCAGGTAGAAGGGTGGCTCTCCAAAGCAAACTTTTTTTTATTGTTTTGTTCATTGTTGTAACCTCAGAGCGTAGAACAGTTTGTGGCACATGGTAGGCTCTCAACCAGTATTTGTTGAATGAATGAATGAATGAACTTCCTTTGAATTCTTCATTGAGGGTATTAGGTGCATAATAGGTACACCGTATGTTTTATTGATGCCAGGCTAAACTCCTAGGAACTGCTCTGCTAAACCTTTAAATTGACCACTTAATGTGTTAACACTGTTCATTTTTTGCTTCCTAAATTCTTTCCAGTTTAATTTCACAATTACCTAAGAGCAAAGTGTGAGTGTGTGTGTGTGTGTGTGTGTGTGTGTGTTTCCTGGTGCTGAGGGGTTGAACCCAGAACCTCAGGCATGCTGGGTAACTGCTCTACCAGTGAGCTACATTCCCAGCCCAGGATGTGTAATTTTATTTTTAATTTTTTTAATCTTTTTTTTAATATTTATTTTTTTAGGTGGTCACAATATATTTTCATTTTATTTTTACGTGGTGCTGAGGATGGAACCCAGTGCCTGGTGCATGCCAGGTGAGCGCGCTACCACTTGAGGCACAACCCCAGCCCCAGGATGTGTAATTTTAATAAATAAGTAAATTAAACATTTTAGACAAGTGGTTTTCTCTGACATCATTCTGGGCCAGAGTTATGTTATAATGTGGAAGAATGAATGCTAAAGTTTGAGACCTAGACAACTGAGATATTTCCAAAGAGACACTGCTTAGTAAGCTTTTTGACTTTTATTCAGGACTAGTAATTTTAAATAAACCATCTCAGGTTGTTATTTTTGATAGATATAGTTTGGATTTTTTTCAGCACTGGGGATGGAACTCAGGGCCTTGCACATACTAGGCAAGTGCTCTACCACTGCACTATTGCCTTCATTTGTGTTCTTATATGAAGTTCCTTGTGGTTTTTCTTATACCTTTTCCATTATATGTGCATGTATGTATATGTTGCACATATATGTATGCATGCATAAAAATCTTGTGAAGAGGTCAACATTTGAAAACAATTTAAAGTTTAAGAGCACTAGGAGATTTTTTCTGCCTTGCATTATCTAAAATACACAAGACCCCAAGTGACTTCAGAATTTTTCTGGATTGGGGCCTTTTGCATAGACTTTACCAGTTGAGCATTGCCTAATATGAAAATCTGAAAACCGAAATGTTCCAAAATGTTTGAGCACCATGTTGACACTCAAAAAGTTTCTGATTCCAGTGTGTTTTGATTCTTGGATTTTTCAGATTAGAGATGATCAGTTTGTGCGTTAATACCACACCTATGCCTCTTGGTAGGCATATAGGGTGTAATAGAGTACCTCACATAGATTTTGGTACATGCTTGATTCTTGTGACCTGAGTGACTATGAATACTTAGTAACTATATAAAATGGTTTTACACAGATTGTGCAGTCATTGGATTACAAATTAATATCCTTGAGCTCAAAAAAACTTTATTTAAATTTAGCTTCTGTGGTTCCAATTTCCTGATATTTGTCATACCTTTAACATTAAATATTTAATGTTACCCATGTTTATAAATATTTACTAAATGGACTGGTTCATAGCTAAAGTGTTAAGTAGATAGAAATGACCAAATATTAATGGTGGGTAAAGGCCAGAAAGGCTAATTATCCTACAGTGCACAGGACAATCTCCACAACAAAAAATAATCTAGCCTAAAAGCAAATGAGGCTGAAGCTTGAGAAACCATCTGCTACACTCTCAATATTAGATGCTATTAAGAAACAGACTTGGGGTTCACTGTTCCTTGAGGATTTCAGTTTAATGTGATATCTGGGGCCATAAAAAAGTGAGTAGTGGAAACAAAGCCAGTCTACTCTTTTTGTTTGGTGGGTAGGTACTAGGGATTGAATCCAGGGTTAACTTACCACTGAACTACATCCCTAGCACTTTCTATTTTTATTTTGAGATAGGATCTCACTAAATTGTCCAGGATGGCCTTAAACTTGAGATCCTCCTGCCTCAGCCTCCTGAGTAGCTGGGATTACAAGTGAGTGCTACTATATCCAGCCAAAGCAGTATTCTTATGTTAACATTGTACTAAACCACAGGTCACCTGCCCCCAAAGAGTGAATATAATGACAAGAAATTCAAGTATGCTTTTGTTACCCCTGCTTCAAAGTAATATTGAACAAAAAATAACTTTAAAGGAAAAAATTGACTTGTTTAAAAAACAGTCACTGAAGGTGTTCTAACATACCAGGCATTACCCAAGAGCCTTCAAATATGGTAACTCATAAGTTAAATTTGACTTTTAACTTCACTTTACAAAATTTAAAGATAGTGTTTCACATTTTGAACTTTCACATTTTTAGCCTAATGACTGTGTTAAAATATATAAAATGTGTAAAAATATAATGGTAAATGATACAATTACCTGAATTTCTTTCCATTATCAGGATATTTAAAATGAAGGGAAATGATCTGGGCAATTCTAGAAGCTCACCATCCACTGATAGAAATATTTTGATTCAGGCTATGAAACTCTGTACTGATATTTGGAACTACAGCTTTCAAGGATCCTTTTTTTATTATTAATAAAAGCATATGTGATACCTCACATCTCCTCTTTACTCTCTGTGGGTATCAAATTGGAAACCATGACATAATAGTTCTTGCAGATGTTGTATCCTCACTATAGTTCCAGCAAAGCATCCCATGGAAAAATCTATTGAATCAGTTCTTGGTCAGGGAACATTAAACCTGTATAATTGCTGAATTCTCTAGAATAACCTTGTACCTTTTGGGGCTTACACAATACTCTATCATAGCATCATTTATAACAGAAACCATACTATCTGAGACTCTGCACAGCTGAATTTTCTCACTGGCTTTACTTCCTGACACTACTGAGGGGAATAGAGCAACAGAGGAGGTGGGTGGAAGCAAATGCTGCTTAAGTGGTTTCCTGCTTATAGCATTTCTTATATGCTTACTCACTTTGAAATATTTACATTCAGGTACTTAAAGAATCAAGCTCACAACTTCTTGTCTTTACCAATTGGTTACAGAGCTGAGAAAGGTAAACATGGCCTGGACACTTTTGTTCACATGTAGGGGTAGCAATCAAAAGATGGAATGGCCAGCTGCAGTGGCGCACACCTGTAATCCCAGCGGCTCAGGAGGCTGAGGCAGGAGGATCGCGAGTTCAAAGCCAGCCTCAGCAAAAGTGCTAAGCAACTCAGTGAGACCCCGTCTCTAAATAAAATAAAGGTATTGTGTTCAAGTACAAGAAAATAAAAACAAACAAATAGATAAATAAACAAAATAGGAATT
>NW_026003224.1:0-2193 GCF_001458135.2 Marmota marmota marmota | reverse complement strand
AAAAAAAAAAAAAAAAAAAAGGAGGCTATGACAGAGGATCACAAGTTGCAGGCCAGCCTGGACAACTTAGAGACCCTGTCTCAAATTTTTAAAACTATCCTCAAACAAGAACAAAACCATTTTCCCAAATCTAGGGAAACATCTTATTTCAATTATTTTTCCAGATCCATACCTCCACAGAATGAGAAAGTGTTTTTCACAAGTGAACAGAAAGCAGATCCCTGATTGTCTAGAGTTGGGGATGTGGAGGGTACTTTCTGGGGTGGTAGGATTATTTTGCACCATTATATGACCCTAAAGTTATCAAAATTAAACAAATATACACTTAAAGTGGATGAATATTAATCTACATAAATCATACCTTAATAAAACAATTTTTTGGGGTGGTACCAGGGATTGAATTCAGGGGCACTCAACCACTGAGCCACATTCCCAGCCCTATTTTGTATCTCATTTAGAGACAGGGTCTCACTGAGTTGCTTGGCGCCTTACTTTTGCTAAGTCTGGCTTTGAACTTACAATGTTCCTGTCTCAGCCTTTAGAGCCGCTGGGATTAAAGGCCTGTGCAACCGCACTTGGCTATGTTGTCATTTTTGCCCAGTCTTCTTGCAGTTGTAAGATGTTAAATACCTATATACACTTCACATGCCCTCCTCAAGTACTTCAATAATTTAAAACAAATCAAGGATTTTTAAGTATGTGGTTCTGTGGTAAAGCTTAGCAGATGCACATAAAAATAATAAAAATAGAACTTTAAATTTTAGTAGCCACTTCTTATGTGGAAGGGGGTTGGGTGTTGTTACATATTTCATACACAATAACCTCAGTCTTCTTGGAAGACAGAAAAGGAGTGAATGGTATAGCCAGTTTTAAAGCCAGCTCTAATTTTTCTAACCTAAGTTAAAAGATTTTGGCAAAACAGAGTATAAAGGGGGGTTGTGGTTGTGGCTCAGTGGTAGTGTGTTTGCCTAGCACGTGTGAGGCACTGGTTTCGATTCTCAACACCACATACAAATAAATAAAATAGGGCTGGGGATGTGGCTCAAGCGGTAGCGCGCTTGCCTGGCATGCGCGGGACGCTGAGTTTGATCCTCAGCACCACAAAAAAAATAAATAAATAAAGATGTTGTGCCCACCGAAAACTAAAAAAAATAAATAAATATTTTAAAATTTTCTCTCTTTATAAATAAATAAATAAAATAAAGGTCCATCAACAATTAAAAGATATTTTTTAAAAAAATAGATGTATTGGGGCTGGGGATGTGCCTCAAGAGGTAGCACGCTTGCCTGGCATGCGTGCGGCCCGGGTTCGATCCTCAGCACCACATACAAACAAAGATGTTGTGTCTGCTGAGAACTAAAAAATAAATATTAAAAAATTCTCTCTCTCTCTCTTTTGAGACAGGGTCTCACTAAGCTAATTAGGGCCTCGATAAATTGCTGGGACTGGCTTTGAACTTTTAATCCTCCTGCCTCAGACTCCCAAACCACTGGGATTACAGGTGAGTGCCACCTGGCCTGGCTAATTATTCTTAAACTATATTGAACCTCATTTTTCATAATCAATAAACGATATTAAAATATAAAAATCTCTCAAAGATAGAAAAATCAAGAGTTTGGACTGAAAGCTAATTTAGATAACACTGATCTAGTCTGATCAGTTTGAAACTTGTTATTTCTTGAGCACGTTATTTCGCAAATTTCCCAAATGGCATTTATTATAAGGCAAAAAACAAAAACCAAAAAAATCTACTTTGACACTTAAGTTTATTCTAGTCAAAATATATATACAGTGTTCAAATAACTGAATAACAAACAAAAAATTAAAATGATCTAACCTGAACAAGAAGCTGAACACTTTTTTCTTTTTCTTTTTTTGTGTAGTGCTAGGAAATTGAACCCAGGCCGCATGTATGCTTGGCAAGTTCTCTGCCCCTGAGGTATACCCCCAGTCCTTTATTAAATTTATTTTGAAACAGGATCTCACTAAATTGCCCAAACTCAGAACTTTCGATTCTCCTGCCTCAGTCTCCTAATCACTAGGATTACAGGCATGTGCCACTGTGCCCAACTGCTGAGAAAACTTAAAATGGCATTTAGTCAGGTGTGCTAGCACATGCTAATCCCATTAACTCGGGATGCTGACGAAGAAGAATTAAAAGTTCTAGGCCAGGGGCTGGGATTGGAGCCCCA
>NW_026003223.1:0-2193 GCF_001458135.2 Marmota marmota marmota | reverse complement strand
TGTGTGTGTGTGTGTGTGTGTGTGTGTGTGTGTGTGTGTGTGTCCATCTCTCTCTCTCTCTCTCTCTCTCTCTCTCTCTCTCTCTCTCTCTCTCTCTTTCTCTGGACCCTTAAGGTCAGAGGAGCCATCACAGCAACCCCAAAGAAAAAGTTATGTGTGTCTCTTTGTGGTTATTTCATGCAGCCCAGTTAGCCCAGTTTAACTAGAGTGACCCCTGAGCCTTTTAGTCACTAGAACAGAAACCCGGCAATTGGTGTCCAAAGTGGGCCGAAAGGTCTGAGTCTTTAAGCAGAGGGACAAAAGCAACAAATGCTGGTTCCTAAGGGGACTCCAATTTAAATATTAAAGAAAGTTAGTGAAGTGGAAAGTTCTCTCCAGAAGTTAAGCATGCTTAGGATTGCAGAGTATTGTGGGCAGAATTGTAGAAAGTAAGTGAATTAGACAAAAGGAAAATCTGTGACATTAAAATTTTTAATATTGGGATATAATTGTAGAGACTCTAAATAAATATAGTTATTAAGATGATTGATGGGCTATGTTGTTGTGTTGAGTCCTCTCCATGGAAAGTGCACTTTTGTGGATTTTTTAAAATAGTTTTTATAAATATAAAAGATTTGGTGGTGGTGGGGGGGGGTGCTAGGATTGTTGCTCAGCAGTAGAGTGCTTGCCTAGCATGGGCAGAACCTGAGTTCCATCCTCAGCATCACATAAAAAAAAGCTTTAAAAAAAAATAAAAGAGATTTTTTGGCCTTTATGTTCTAGAAGTTTGTGCTAGGAGAGTGAGAAAAAGGGAAAGAAAATGTGATGTTTACCTGGAGAGAAATAAGTTTCAATTTTCTATTGTTTTTGTCAATACTCAGAAAGTATGTAGGGACCTTTTTACTACATGATTGTCCTATGAATCAGAATGGCTGTAACTCAGCCTCTGGGGACAAGAGACTTTAGCCACTGCTGCTTGCTGCTCCCTATGGGGTCCTAGCCCCTGGGGCCAGCAGTCCTTTTAACCCTTGAATTACTTGACCTAAATGCCAAACACAGACTAACTTAAGATCTGATGGCAATGCTAGCGTTTGCTGCTAAAAAACCTTTGGAGCACACACATGCCACAGAAAAAAGTGCAGGATGTACATGAGCTGCAACTGCAGGTCGCAGAGACAGAACAAGCTGCTACCGCAGGAAGATCTTGGCCAGGCAGGGGAAAATGCAGACAAAATCAAACAAAATGCAATTGGCTAGGAAAACTTGGGGAACTTTTGCCCCAACAATGGGCAGCGGACTCCATGTTGTTTGCATCACCATGGTAACCACGGGGTGCCTGGCCGGAAGAGGAGGCTTCCTGGTCCCACCTCCCACACTTTCGCGGGCTTCCGATTGGTTATTCCACAGTCACTTAGACAGGACTTCTAGTCCCGCCTTCCAGCCACTAACCTGTACTACTGTGTTTCAGATTTCTATGGGCGCTGTTCAGAGCCTGTATTTTTAAGAATGCCTACCTGTAGATACTAACAAAAGATATCTTTTTCAGATAAAATTTAATTCCACAAGTTTCTATGTTGCGGCCCTAAATTTAAGTTAGTTCTGAGTTAAATAACCTGACTTTTCTCTGTAGTTGAGTTACTAAATAATGTTCTATTGATGAGAGATATCAAACATGCTTCTTTATATTTTACTTTTAATTTTGGAGGTTATGAGGATGCATTTGCTCGCCACAGGAACAAAGCCGGCAATGTTCCTGTGATGACCAAAAAAATCCTTATTCTCATTCCTAACTATAAAAAATAAATATGTATACTCAAGGATCTTATTTCAGTTACATCAAGTGACATCACATAGAAGAGTGCACTCCTAGTTAAAAATAAATTAAAATGGATCCAAATATTTTAAGACCACATGGTTACATAAAGTTAATACAATTATAAGTTATGTTCTTATTCTTAATATATATTTTTAGATATTCAGATAACCTATATTTGTTAATCTATAAAATAATTAGCATATGCCTAATTGATTAGTTAATATATATTTGCCTAATTGTTTTTCTTCAACAGAAAACCCATAATTTATGTTTTATATTTACATTTATCAGATACTCTGCCTTTTCAGTTACAGATATTTGAGATAAATGTGTTTACTATAAATTTGCTCTTAAGTGAAAATACAATCTTCAAGTAGTTTCGAATTCTCAAAGTTACC
>NW_026003222.1:0-2193 GCF_001458135.2 Marmota marmota marmota | reverse complement strand
CTGATATTTTATTAGCAGGACCGTAGTGGCCAGTCACAGAAGAGAAGGGGGGAGGGAGGGAGGGAGAGAGAGAGAGAGAGAGAGGAAGAGAGAGAGGAAAAGATAGAAGAGAGAGAGAGAGAGAGAAGAGGGGAGAGTAAGAGGAAGAGGGAGATGGAGAGGGAGAGGGAGAGAGAGTAAGAGTAAGAGAGAGCATGAACAGGGTGTTGATATTTATGGGCTTAACACAGGATGAGGAGGAGCAAGGTGAGTGGGCTGTTACTTCATTTGCTGAGAGTTCGCACTACTTCAGGGATTGGAGGTGCACCATTCAAAGTTTGCACCATTCACAGGGATTGGAGGTGACAGTTTGAGTGTCATTCAGTGTGTCATGGACCTGAGCTCCCAAAAGAGAAGCACTTGAGGCGCCGTCTTTACCAACATTCCTGATCCTCTTCCCAGGATGCTTACCTGTGCCAGGCAACTTGAAATGGCCTCTTGGCCCTTGGGGCTCTTTTTTGGAAAATGTAGCCCTGCACTTTGCCTTGGCCCTTTGGCCTCCCTCAGCCAGCGCCCAGCTCCCAACACCTGACATCCTGCAGTGGACCTGGGCATTGAGCCCTTCTCCCCTGTGCCACCATTTCCACTTTCTCCCCTCACGCTGCTCCCCCTCCATGTTTCTTTTCATTCACCCAGGACAAGATGCTAGCACTTGGCTCTCCATTACTGGGCTGGCTTCTTACTTGAGACCCTGGCCACACTTCTTGAGGAAGCTTTTCCTGTTCCTTGGTTTTAGGCCCCTATTGCTAGCCCTGTCTTGTGCCTTCCCTCTGATCCCCTCATGCTGTGGTATCCTGGCACTGCCCAGACCCTCCGCTTCCACTTCTTCTCCCTAGCCTATGCTGCTTGAATTGGTCATGGCAGGACAACGCCTCCCCCCCCAATTCCGCACACCAGGTACCTCCTCACAGTACCCTCTTTGGCCCCTCCTTTGGTCCAGGTAACGCTCTGAGGATCTACTCACCTGGGACAGAGGAGTGGAATTGGCTTGCATCTGTGCCCTGAATGCTCTGTATGGGAAACACAGCCCTGCAACTCACCTGGGTCCCTTTCACTGCCTGAACCTTGAGGCCTGGCAGTGAACATGGACTTGTTCCAACCCAGCCCTAAGGGATTTCCTCCCTTCTTTCCCCTGCCCTCTGGCCTTTCATGCTGCCCCTACCCCACCCCAGGCCTCTCTAACCCTGACCCTTTGCATTTCAGTCTGGGTGTTTTCCTGAGCCCCTGATTGCGTTCCTCATGGCCCTTGCCATAGCAAGGAGTCTCTTCCTGTTGTGTCTGACCTGGGAGCCCTTGCTTGGGCCCACCAGCTGCTCCCCTAGGTGCCCCTTGGCTTCTCCTGGTCCTCTCATAGACCCTTCCTCCCCTTCCCCATGTGATTTTTCTGGTGCACAAAGGTCTCCTGCTCCTTGGGTCCCCTGTCAGCATTGATTGAGTGGGTCTCTTGCCTGGGCGCCTGGATTGGGTCCTGGTTCTCGCACCTATGCTCACCCACCCCGACCCACTGCCATGTTCTCCAATGATCCTACTTGTGGCCCCCTAAGATTTCCTCACCTTCTTTGCCAGGGCACTGGCCCTAGGTTCTCCTCTTATCCAGGGCATCTTATGGGAAAAATTCCCTGCCCCTCGCCTGGGCTCCTTGTGACCTTTGTCTTTGGAAAGACCCACAGAGCACTCCTAAGCATATTCCCACCCTGTTAAGTTGTTTATATACAAATAACAGGAGAGATCTGCTGTTCCAGGTGTCCTTGAGTCAGTCAGACTAGGTGGGGACCCATAGCAACCCCCTGGCAGCCAACAATCAACATGAGACAGGGAAATACCTGGGATGTCAGATTGTTGCACCCCCTTGCCCGCAAGGAAGACGCAACACTCAGGAATCTTCTTTCAGCAGTTTATTTCAGGCCCTTGTTAGTTCTTCTTCTCTCCCTCGGATGCCCCTCCCAGCCTTAATATAGCATCTCAAGCCCCAATGCAAAGCAGCCACGTGGAGCTTTCTCATAGGGTGATGAAAAGTCATGCGCCAACTCTCCCAAATAAGGAGTTGTTTGTCACAGACCACAGCGGAGCCAGCGCCATCTTGTAATGGCGACCATAATTTGCATAAATGGCAGAAGCGGCTCACCACAGTTCCCCGTTTCTGTTTTCTTAAAA
>NW_026003221.1:0-2194 GCF_001458135.2 Marmota marmota marmota | reverse complement strand
TGGCAGGCGCTGGGGGTGGGGGGCGGCTCTGCCCCTCAGCAGGCTGCTGGGCCTGCTCTGTGGATGGTCACAGTTCCCTCTACCTCTAGATTTTCATTTAACTTGCAACCAGAAGGCCTGGGTTTGATTCTCAAGTTGGCTACTTACTATATGTATTGATCCTAGGCAACTCACTTAACTTTCTGAGCCCCAACATCTTCATTTGCCAAATAAAAATAATGGTATATGCCTCCCTGGATTCTTGTGTGAGGATTAAATGGATAATGCTCGTAGGTTTCTACTGAGCAGACAATCTTGTGCCTGTTCTAGACCAGTGAAGTGTGTAACCATCACTTTTGAAGCCTCATTGTAACAGATGTTTGGGCTCCAGTGCAAAGTTGCTCATTCAATAGGTCAGAGATCACAGTTTCTAAAATGGTCCCCAATGATCCCATCTCTGGGTATTCATTCCCTTCTGTGCCTCACTACCCTTGAATGTGGACCAGGCCTAGTGACTCACTTTTAATGAATGTAGTACAGAAAAAGTAGATGGATATCACTTTTGAGGTTATGTTACAAAGCCTATAGTTCCCATTCTATTTGTTCATAGGAAAGCCAGCTATTTGTCATGAGCTGCTCTTTGGAGAGGTCCACATGGCCAGGGGCTGATGTTCTTCCCTCAATGAAAGCCAAAAGGATAGGAGGCCTGCCACCAGCCATACGAATGAGCTTGGAAATAGATCTTTCCCAAATTGTTCCTTGAGATGACCACAGCCCTAGTCCATACCTTGATTGCAACCTTATGATAGAACTTAGGCTAGAAGCATTCCACTTTCATATATAACTAAAAAGAAGCAATAAAAAATTAAAAATTAAAAAACAAAAAATAAAAAGGAAAACAATAAATATGCGTTATAGTTAAAGCTACGTCCCAGGATTTCATAAACTGACTTCCAGACCATTCATGTATAATCGAATCAAGCCTTTATTGAAGCACACCGGTGGCGGCTGACCAGCACATAAAGCTGTTCCCCTGATCAGCCCCGAACAATTGCAAGGGCACTCCTTATAAGCCTGAAAACAGCAAAAGGGATGTTCGGGGGCGGGGGGGTCTAGCCAATGCAAGCAAGCCAGGTTATAGAAGCAGGACAGTGCAGTCAAGCGGAGGGAAACCTAACCAATCACAGTTAGCCCAGTCACCCCAGTTACAGAAACAGCCCCGTTACCCTAGTTACAAAAACAATACCCCATTAGGTAGTTTTGTATTCTTAAAGGTTTCTATAGCAAAAGGAAAAGAACATCTTGCCCCAGTCATGACTCTTCTACTTGGCATGGTTGTTTTACAGGATGAAGTCATAAAACAAAATGGAGTCACATTTGCTCCTACTACCACATATGTACCCAGTATGAATGCAAAAAAAAAAAAACCCAAAAAGCAGCATCCTGTTAAGCTATGCCCAGATTCCCTGACCCATAGGAACAATTTTTTTTTTTTAATATAGCAATAGATAACTACCTCATTAGTCCTGGGGCAAAGTCCAATAGTTGCATTTTTAATAAGTTCCCAGGTGGCATTAAAGGCTACTGGTCTGGGAATCACATTTGAAGAACCACTGGTTTATCATCCAAGGATCATTCTGTCTTTGACTTCCCGAAGACTAAGCACTTTGGGGATAACTAAGACATTATTTAAATGTATTTCTAAGATGCTAGGGGAAGGTGAACATGATTTATCCTGCTTACTCTGCTTTCTGCATCCCCTATGACCAGTTGCATCCACCAACTCAAGAGTTGCTTCCTTAGGCCAGCCTGCCATAGTCATTAACTTAAAGTCCAGGATAACTTATTGAATATTTGCTTTATACTTGGCCCATGCCTTTTTGTTGATAGAAGAGTTAACTTTAAAAAATTATTTTCTCATTTAGTATCCCATATAACTCTTCAGGAAACTAAACTGAGCAGATGACATTATTCTCATGTTAGAGGTAAAAAAAAAAAAAAAAACCAAAAAAAAAAAATGAATCACTGAGAGTTAAAGTGACTTTCTAAATTGAATAAGAAGGTAGAATTGGAGGTAGGATTTGAACTCATGTCTCCAGATTTCATGAAGCCACCCACCTTTTTCTAACCTCATCCTTCATCCACTATCTGTGTTTTTGTTTTTACAATGAATGATTACTTGCTATTTTATGATATTTAATGTCCCAGGTATGGA
>NW_026003220.1:0-2194 GCF_001458135.2 Marmota marmota marmota | reverse complement strand
GAGAGAGAGAGAGAGAGAGAGAGAGAGAGAGAGAGAGAGAGAGAATATGAATCCCTTGCTTGTTTCTTCCTAGATTTCAAAATTCAGACTTTTTTAGAAATACCAGAGTAGAGGTTTGTGGTTTTAAATTCAAATCTGTTTGAGACCAAGGCAGCAACCTTGCTTGTATTCAGACATATCCAGGTAAATGATATTTTCCTGGGCAAGTCATGTTTCTGAGCATCACATTTTTGCCTATGTGAAAAGTTTAATCTTCATCTCCCATATCTCCTGGTGACCACAAAATTATAGTGGCTTAGACCATGGATTTGGGAATAAGACCAATCTGGGCTCAAGTCTCATCTTGGCTACTATTTGACTATGTGACCTTGGCAAGTTACTTTACTTCTGAATTTGTGTTTCTTCACCTGTTAAATTGGTTTGATAGTTGCATTTACATAGGGGATAACATACACAGTGTAATGTCAAAAAAATTTTAGATATTCTTCCACTTACTAAAACAATGACTATAATAGTTATTGTTATTGTAAGGTTCATTTTGGAACTTAAGCTAGAAATCCCCAAATCTGCATACTCCTAAGAAAAAATAGCTCCCTACAGGTGCCTTTCCCCTCTAAGGCTCACGGTGCTCTCTTTACTGTTCTTGCAAGGGTAAGCCTTTGAGAGTTAGTGTGATGATTATAGTGCACTTCTGTTGTCCCCTTGATGATTCACACAGGTAAGGACCAAAAAAATGGCTGCATTTCTGATGCTAGAACCTATACATTTACTGGAAAAAGAGTTCAAAGAGGCAGCTTTGACTGAGGGGACATGCCTACTTCCCTTGTTGGGACTGGGAGGTGGAGTGGCTCCTGCAGTGGTGTTCGCTGTGGTTATGGGTCCAGCCTTGTCCTCGACCTCTCAGAGGCTGAATTACTCAGCCCACATGATCAGCCGATTGCATACATCTTCTGAGGGTCTTGGACATCTTCCCAGATGAAACATCTGTCCTTCCACATTATACTTCAGGGGTCCCCTCTGATCAGGGAAACCATGTTGACAACTCTATTTATTCATCAATCAGGAAAGTAATCTTTCTTTCTTCAAAACATCTGTGGACAATTGTGCCAGCCAAGCTGGCCTCTACAGCAGCACAGTGGGTGAATCCCGCCCTCCAGACAGTCAGGAGTATGCACATGTGGAGAGGCGGCTGAGCCAGCCTTGGGCTGAGTATGAGACTCCAGTTTTAGGTTGCCTTTGCAAGTGGAAGACAGAAGGACAGTGAATGAATCATTGAAAGAATTTCATTAGCTTTTTGGGTTTTTTTTTTTTTTTTTTGGTTGATGCAGACTGAGTGATTGGAGAAGCCTTTGGGTGCACACATCTGTGACCACAGCATTTCAGGGCCAACCAAGCAATTTTGTCAGGGATTGTGGAGCGGGTAGGGGGGTGTGTGATAGGGCAGGGCAACACATCCCTCCTTCTGCTGGAATCTTCTCCTTGATTGAGGTGGTATTTGTATTAGGATTTGTATTTGGTTTCATTCTGAAGCTTCAGCTCAATTCATGTTGTTTTTGAAGAATTCTGGAAATTCTTTGTTTTACTTCTTATCATTGGCAGGGGTGGGAGAAGGATGATTTTTGGTAGCATGTCCCCCCTCAAGGTCTTCAGGGACATTTATGCACTAAAGAACAGGGTGAGGTGGCTTGGATCAGGAAACTTTCCCTTAAGTGACTTTTCCAAAAATATTCCAGGCTATTTTTGATTTACTGTAGTTTACACCTATTATAGAAAACATTAAAAGTTAGAAAAATGTAAAAAAATAACCCAAAGAAGTAGGGGTCACTGTATCTAAAAATAATAATAAAAATTTTACAATGTATTTCTGTCTTTTATTTCTTCTTGCCATAGGTTTTGTTAGGTGAGTTGTTTTTAATTAACAAGCAGTAACATACTACATATAAAAATTTGAATTGGACCCTCTTAATTAATTTATATAAGAGATTATTTTTTGATACTACAAACTATGTATGCAAATTTTAATGACTAATAACGTACTATACAAAAGAAGTAACGTGATGTAGGTCATACATTTAAATGTAAGAACTAAAACTATAAAACTTCAGGTTTTTGTTGTTGTTGTTCTGTTTTATTTTATTTTTTTATTTTTTTGCTACTACAAATAAACCTAAAGTGAACATCCATGAGTACATGT
>NW_026003219.1:0-2194 GCF_001458135.2 Marmota marmota marmota | reverse complement strand
TATATATATATATATATATATATATATATATATATATATATATATATATGTAAAACATTGTAATTATAAAATGAGTTATAATATATAATTATGACATACAACATTTCTTATATATTTAATGCATGTAACTACTATGATATTGCTTGCAATTTATTTTGAGGAGGAAATGAGGTCCTTCCTCCATCTAAATTGCAAGTGCATTCATCTATGTATACTTGCACAAATTTCAAAATCAAATTCTACATTAAACTGATAAATACATTTTAGTGAGCTCAGAAATGTTAATATTACTCATTCCCTTGAGAAAGCCTGTATTTGTTTTTAATTGGTCTGGTAACAATTGCAATATCTAACAATTGTTGTGAATTGTCATCTGTTATGTACCACATATAGCACTTATTTGTACCATGTTTCCCATCAAAAAATGTCATGATAGTGTACTGTCATATAAAACTTTCTAAGATGAGGAAACTGAGAAAATGAACATATTGATGGACACATCATGAGAGCAAGTTTCCCTAGTATTTGAAACAGACTATTTAGTCTCAAAGTCTATGTTCATATTTATGATGCTATATCTCATCCACAAAGAGCCTTCTAATCATCTCTCTGACTCTAAGTAGTGTTGTTTTCACAGATTTTCATATATGATTAAATGTCTTAAAAGTCAAGACTTTTCAATACATATTGTCAATTAAAGTCATTTCTACTACCAAAAATTCAAAACTACCATTTTTCTAAGTGACAATTACATCAAATATCAACCAAATCTTACATAAACATGTGCTCTCTTCTAGATACTTTAAATATATATAGACTATATTATTATTAACTATAATCACAGTTTAGTGTGCAAGGAACCAGTAATTATTCTTGCCATCTAATTGTAACTTTTTGCCCATTGACCATCATCACACAGTCACCCCTTTCTAACATTTCTCAATGTATCACTCTGCTCTCCTTGGAAGGGATGAACTCATTATGATATGGAAAAATATTAAAATGTTTGTTGAAAGTTATTATATTACATTTTTTAATTTGTTTCAGGAAACACAATATCAATCAGTGATGTTGCTTGATATTGACAAGGAGAATAGAATACATTAATCATTATGATTCATTATGATTAAAAAATCATAATAAATTTTAGATATGTTCCAAAAAGTATTTAAATGGTTTATTTTGCTAATATCCCAACTACATTTTAAATTTCATCAATTTATTTTTAGTATATATTTTGACACCTCTGGACTTCATACCCAAGAAATCAATCTTATTAAATACAAAGTGAAGTGGTTGAAAACTCTTTAGCCCTTATAAATTTCAATTATATTATATTCCACCCATTATAATTTGTTCAGAAAATGTCTTGGTCTATAGATACTATATTTTCTGATGAAAGTAAGATTGGTAAATTTATTTATTTATTTATTTTTATTATTAGTTGTTCAAAACATTACAGAGCTCTTGACATATCATATTTCATACATTAGATTCAAGTGGGTTATGAACTCCCATTTTTACCCCAAATACAGATTGCAGAATCACATCAGTTACACATCCACATTTTTACATAATGCCATATTAGTGACTGTTGTATTCTGCTACCTTTCCTATCCTCAACTATCCCCCCTCCCCTCCCATCTTCTCTCTCTACCCCATCTACTGTAATTCATTTCTCTCCTTGTTTATTTTCCCATTCCCATCACAACCTCTTATATGTAATTTTGTATAACAGTGAGGGTCTCCTTCCATTTCCATGCAATTTCCCTTTTCTCTCCCTTACCCTCCCACCTCATGTCTCTGTTTAATGTTAATCTTTCCCTCCTGCTCTTTCTCCCTGCTCTGTTCTTAGTTGCTCTCATTATATCAAAGAAGACATTTGGCATTTATTTTTTAGGGATTGGCTAGCTTCACTTAGCATAATCTGCTCTAGTGCCATCCATTTCCCTGCAAATTCCATGATTTTGTCATTTTTTAGTGCTGCCTGATACTCCATGGTGTATAAATGCCACATTTTTTTATCCATTCATCTATCTAAGGGCATCTGGGTTGGTTCCATAGTCTAGCAATTGTGATTTGTGCTGCTATGAACATCGATGTGGCAGTATCTCTGTAGTACGCTCTTTTAAGGTCTTCAGGGAATAGTCCGAGAAGGGCAATAGCTGGGTCAAATGGTGGTTCCATTCCCAGA
>NW_026003218.1:0-2194 GCF_001458135.2 Marmota marmota marmota | reverse complement strand
TGACAAAAATACAGTTATCTCACACTAGAAAAAGGCACCCAAAATATACACTGGAGAAAAGACTGCCTCATAAACAAGTGGTGCTGGGAAAACTGGAAATCCATACCTACCAAAAAGAAATAAAAAGCCTCTCTCTCATCATGCATAAAAATCAACTCAAAGCGGATCAAAGGTGGAGGCACTAGGTCAGAGACCCTGGGCCTGATCCTAGTACATGTAGGCCCATATTTCCACCATGTCGGCTTAGGAACACACTTTGTTACTGGGACTCCTAAAGTACAAGAAGTGAAACCAAGAATGGATAAATGGGATGGATTCAAACTACAAAGCTTCTTCACAGCAAAGGATACAATCAAGAACATGAAGAGAGAGCCTACACAATGGGAAAAAAATCTTTACCACATGTACCTCAGATCAAGCATTATTGTCCAGAATACATTAAGAACTCAAGAAACCTAACATTCCTCCATATATCTGGTTTGGTGCCAGTACTGTTTCTAATTCATTCACTATGCTCTTACCCCTTGCATCCCCACTCCCTTCACTCACTTGTGTTTTCTTAGGACTCTCCATAAAGCTTTCTATAGTGCTTGCACAAATGTGCAGTCCCACCAGCAATGTATGTGAGTACCTTTTCCCCCACATCCTCACCACCATTTACTGTCGCTTATATCCTTGACAACTGCCATTCTGACTGGAGAGAGATGGAATCTCAGTGTCATTTTGATTTGCATTTCTATAATGGATACAGATATTGTACGTTTTTAAATTCATATGTTGATCTATTGGGTTTCTTCTTCTGTGAAGTGTCTTTTCATTCCTTTCCAATTTGTTGATTTTTTTGTCTTGGGTGTGGCTGACTTTCAAGTGTAGAATTTTCTGTTACTAAAAACAAATTAACAGCTTTCTCACCACACGTCCAAGACTAGTTATGATAAAGATATAGGGACTTGCTAAGGGGATCCATTCTAGATCTGAATAAGATAATTGTCTGTAGAACGATTTCTCAAATCAGAGCCAAAAGACAATACAATAATTCTGTTAAACTAAGAAATGTCATAATGCCATTTTTAAGTAGTTGGCCAACTCTGTGTTAGTTTTTATGATGGGAAATATACCTTCTTTGGCACATCAATTCCATTCACCAGTTCAGAAAGTGAGTTTAAGCAAAACCAATTAAGAGATCAGTGAAGCTATCGGATATTTTTGGGCACTGATTAAGCATAACTATCATTTAAGTAGATGATATTTAAAATGCTTACTAACAAATTACAGCATTGGAGGCATATTAAAAACAATTTAACTTTAAAAATGAGTACCTAAAAGAATAAGAAAACCCAGTTGCAGCTGCCCTCTGCTCTTTTTTGTAATACAAAGAACTTTGAACTTCTCAATGCAAGAAATTTGAAACAAATAACAGTATCAGAGTTTATATTTTCTTCAAGGACTAGAATTGTCAGAGAAATACCTGGATTTTTAATAGAAAAAAATAAGGTTAAAGATTGGGCAGGGGAGTGGGTGTTCTTGGAACGAGTTGTTAGCAGGTAATTCTACCTCACTTACCTTTAAGACATATCAGAAGGAACCACTCTACATTTTCTAATCCTTATGTGCATTCTAATGTATGTGATTTTGTTTCTCATCCTTCCTTCCTCTCCAGATTATTTCTATCTTCTGAAAAACAGCAAAATGAATGAAATGAAAATGTTCTCTGTGGTTTACATAGACAGCAGAAACGGAAAAAGGGTCATATCTATGTGGCATTTTGCAACCAACAGAGGGAAAGTCAAACCCCCATAAAAGGTGGGGTGAGGGGCTGCTAAGAAGTCAACAGGCAGAATTCTATCAGATTTAGTCACTATCAAGCTCTCATATTACCTGACATGAGATAAAATATTGCATGCGCCCAGGTGCAGGGAGGGATTCAAGTACTAAGGGACAAAAAGACTGACCTGATACCTCCAGAGCTCTCCAATGTCATCAGTCCTTTCAAAGCAAACAGGTTTTCCAAGACTTCATCCAGGCAGCCATTGACAAAACAGAGCCAACAGGCTCCACCCAATCACAGAGATTCTTTTCTTGTTCATGGTCTTCAAGGATCTTCACCTGGCTAGGGCAATGTCACTTTTCCTAAAGAAAGAACAAGAAACAGAAAGTACAAATCTGTCAACACTTCTTAAGAATGACAGCTGCC
>NW_026003217.1:0-2194 GCF_001458135.2 Marmota marmota marmota | reverse complement strand
TTTTTTTTTTTTTTTTTTTTTTTTTTGCCTTACTGTTTCCTTAATTTCAAGGATTTCTGACTTTTTTTTAGAGTCTCTGTTTCTTAAAGTTATCTTTTGCTATCTGCATTTGCTCTCTTATCTCTTTGTTGGAGTGATCAATTTTTGCCTGTATTTGCTCATTTCAGTCATTCTTTAATTCACAGATCATTTTAATTATGAACTTTCTGAACTTCTTCTCTGACATTTCATCAACTTTTCTGTCCATGGGTTCTGTTATTTTAGTATCCTGCTTTGTTTGGGGTACTTTCCTCCATTTTTTTTTCATTTTGTCTATGAGTCTTCCTTTCTGCAATCTGGATCTGAGATATTACAGTTTCTATCCTATATTCTTGTAGTACCTATGCAAATTATCTGTACCTCACCTTGATGTTGGTATCCCAGACCCTACTGGTGTTCCTCAATGTATGCTATAGCAACTAAAGATGATGGCAGCAATAGCTGAGATAATAATGGAGGTGCCTGAGATAGATGCGACATCTTACAGAGATGGAATTGAAAGGGTGGGCCTTATAGTCTTTGGGATACCTGCTCTGAGATGAAGTGCTTCTAAGCCCTGTCTGTTGTCAAAAAGGTAGGGGCTACTGTGTAGAGAATGCTATGGCAATGTCTGTAGTGTCCCAAGATGGGAGTAGATGAGGCTTGGACTCCCAGGTGTGTGTAGGGGATGAATTCATACTTACCCTGTGCCTGGGTCCAGCCTAGGTCACTATGGGTGGATCTGGGCCAGGCTTGGGCTTCTGAGGTGTTCTGTTGGCCTTAATAGGAAGTCCTGTGCCAGAGCCCTGGCAGGTGTTTGCCAGTGGTGGGATGGACCTGGGCCTACTCTCTTTAGATTTATTGTAAGTTAGCATGGTGCTCTGTAAGGTATACTGACTTATATCACAGTCATTTTCCTGAGAGAGACACCCCTTTCTCTATGGGTTGCTTGTCACAAGGGTCAGTATCCCATGCTAAGAGGCATTTGAAAATTTGTGGCAAAGTTTAAGATTGTTACAGTGATTAGAAAGTATCACCAGCATTAAGTGGTGGGGGTCAGGGAAATATGAGGTAATGAACAACACATGGGCCTCCCCAATAGGAAGAATCATTCTGCTCCTCAAAGAACATCTGAAAGTGTAACTGAATAATCATGAAGAATAAAAATAAATCCCTGTGTATACTTATCACAGTTATAATGTAAATTAGTTTTCATGTAAATCCAAAGTGCTTCTACACAGTTTAAACCTATATTGAAATTTTAATGATTGTAACCATAACCACTATGGCAATTGTAGAAAGATGGTTTTTTTCTTTTTGTATGTGGGGAGAGAAATAAATATGTATAAAAAATTGGTCAGTACATTGAAAAAGTACATCACTAATGACAACAATGCCCATGGTCATCAAATCATCTACTAAAAATGCCAGCATTTGTTAGCATTCATTGCTGTCCCCATGGTGATATAGATGCAAATGCCTGACATGCTGCCATCAAGCCCAAATATTTATGTATTAAACTATATAATCTTATTATAAATTATAGGCTTTTACTTCTCCTTTCACATTTTAATTGATATTATATATTATATTATCATATTATCTTGTTGGGGTTTTAAAGTATGCGCACAGAAAGGTAAAACAGCCTAGGAATGTTATATTAGTCTCCTAATGGAACAAGTGTCTAGCACATGGGAATAGCAGACATTTTATTTTTTATCAATATAATTCTGGTGAAATCTCTTGTTTCAATATTTATTTCCTTGATAATGTTTAGGTTAAAGAACTTTTCATATCTTTAATGGGTATTTTTATGCCAGATGTTTAAGATTTTTGAGTTGTTTCTCTTTTCCTTTATGATTTTCTAAAAATTCTTAATCTATGCCAGGGAATAATTATTTGTCACTTAGATGCACTTAAATTTCTTTATGCATTTGTTGTCCATCAATTTTGTTTATTATGGTTTTTCATGGAGAAGTTTGAATTTCATTGTTCTCTAATTTAGTATGTTTAAAATATTTTAGACATTTTCACAAACTTAATCTTTTCTGAGGTAGATTTTTTCTAGAAGTTTATATTAAAATAAAAATTTTAAAATGTACATTATATTCAAAATCTAAATATATATGTGTGTGTGTATATATATATATATATATATATATATATATATATATAC
>NW_026003216.1:0-8124 GCF_001458135.2 Marmota marmota marmota | reverse complement strand
ATATATATATATATATATATATATATATAAATTAAAATTGTATATCTGAAATTTAAGTTGAATGACTTAAAATGATTCAAATAATTTTAGTAGCTCAATAATTATTATCTAATTAAGTATGAATTGATATACCAATAAAAGACTGAAAATTTTAAAATGCAATTTAATCTTTCATCATTCAGGGTGATTTACATGTGTCTAAATTATTGTTCTGCTTTAAAGAAACCAATATTTATACTCAGAGTCAATACATCATTGGTGATTTATACAAGGCAACAATTCAAAAATCATAAGTCACACTACCCTAAAAGACTACTTATATCAAAGGTTGACAAATTGATACATGTTTTGGATTTAAGCAACCAGTTTAACATATGTATGCATCTTTTTTAATAATTTGTTGTTGCAACTGACCTTTTTTTTAAAAAAAAATTAATAGTTGTAGATGAATAGCATGCCTTTATTTTATTTGTTTATTTTTATGTGGTGCTAAGGATCAAACCCACGTGCTAGGTAAGCGCTCTGTCACTGAGCTACAGCTTTAAAAACTGTCTAACTGCTCTTACATTAATGTGAAATAGTAGAGTTTCATTCTACTTTAAGAATTGTTTGAGCTGGCTGTGGTGGTGCACACATGTAATCCCAGCTATTCAGGAGGCTGAAGCAGGATGATTCAAGGTCGGGTTCATCAACTTGGTGAGACCATGTCCTAAAAACAAAATCAAATAAAATGAAATAAAATAAACAAAATGAAAAGGGTTATAGAGTGTTCCTTGTTCATGTCCCCGCCACACACAAAAAAATTATTTGGATGGGGTTACTGATCTAAAATTTAAGAGACTTTTAAAAACTTATAAAGAGAAAAAAGCATTTAAAAAGTCAGATCTCACCCATCCTGAAAATATATGTTGCAAATATCACTATTTATTTAGCACTAAGCATCTAATATAACCACTTTATGTTGTAATATGTTTTTCTACCTTTGCTGATTGTATGCCATCCTCTCACACTCACTGCCTAACCTACTGGAATCCAGCAGCTGTGGTCATTGCTCCTATTAAGAACACCAATTTCACTTTCAGTGCTTTTCTAACATGACACCCATCACAGAAGGTTGTGGCAATTCTTTCCCTGAAATACCCTTTGTTTTTATTTTCAGAGACAATTCTGACTTCTGCTTTTTAAAGCTACCTCTCTATATACTCTTTATTTCCCAGCTTAGTAGTTTTCCATCAACTAGTTTACAAAAGAAAATTGTCTACTGGAGACTGTGATCTAATTGGCAATCCTTCCATTCATTCCATAATTATTTATTGAGGATACCTCACATATCAGGGACTGTTCTACGAATAAAGAAAAATGGACAAAATTCTGTTTTCTCTCATAATACTTAGATTTATGTGAGAACACTATGAATTACATATATTATATACTTGTGTCTTTTTTATAATTTTATTTCATTTTTATTTGTTCTAATTAGTTATAGATGACAGTGGAATGCACTTTGCCACATCATACATAGAGAATAACTTCTCATTCTTTTGGTTGTACATGATATAGAATCACACTGGTCATGTAATCATATATATACATAGGGTAATAATGTCAGATTCATCCTACTATCTTTCCTACCTCTATACCTCCTACCCTCCTTTCATTCCCCTCTGCCTAATCCTAAGTGTATCTATTTTTCCCTAGCTGCCCCTCTTATTGCGAATTAGCATCTGCCTATCAGAGAAAACATTTGACCTTTGTTTTGGGGGATTGGCTTATTGTTCTTAGCATGATATTCTCCAGCCCCATCGATTTACCTGCAAAAGCCATAACCCCATTCTTCTTTATGGTCAAGTAATATCCTATTGTCTATAAATACCACATTTTCTTGAAGGGCACCTAGGTTGGTTCCATAGTTTGGCTACTGTGCATTGAACTGCTTTGAACATTGATGTGGCTGCATCACTGTAATATGCTGATTTTAAGTCCTTTTGGTATAAACCTAGAAGTGGGATAACTGGGTTAAATTGAATTTTTTGAATTCTTTATATATCCTGTAGATTAATAAATTGTATGTTAACCATATATTATGTATTATATAAATATGTATGTATTTATTACTATCTCACATATATATCAGTAAGTTCTGATATGGACTGGATTATTGTATTCACCCAAAATTTATATGTTGAATTCCAAATCCCCATGCAATGGTGTTTGGAGGTCAGGTTTTTATAAAGTAGTTAGGTTTAATGAGGTAATGAAAGTAGGATACCTAGTCATGGAATAATGGAATTAGTGTACTTATAAGAAGAGAGCAAAAAAGCAAAAATATCTCTCTGTTCCCCACCCTCATCATGTTAGCAGCTATCTATAAATAAAATAGAGAACTTTCACCAGGAAGTAAGTTTTTCCTGGGCCTTCCTGCAGTTACCAGCATCCCAAACTGTGAAAAATAAATCCATTCTATGCTTAGAAGTTAGAAGCCCAAATTTTCTGAAGCAGGTGTTCCACAGGCAGGTTCAAAAAGTTACCAGGAAGCTAGGCCGAATGCAAGGGATGGGCAAAGATAAGAATAGTGTGAAATCAGGTCTAATAAATTAACTAGGTAGGTAGATCACTTCCATCTTTCCTGTAGGTTTAATACCCTCAACGAAAGTCATGTTGAAATGTAACCCCCACTGTGATGATGGAAACTTAGTCTGACTATGACATCTGGAGGTAAGACCTTTGGGAGCTAATTTAAGTTAAATGGGGTCATAAGGATGAGACTTCAATCTAATGAAACACTGGCTATATAAGAAGATGATAGATTTTATTGAAGATTTTCAAATTTTGTTTCTGTGTGGTATCACACACTGCTTTGGGATCCTGCAGAGAGTCCCCACCAGCATGTAGGCACTTACCAAATATTAAGCAGATGCTATTGCCATGCCCTTGGACTTCCAAAACTTTGAGTTTAACCCCTTTTATTTATAAATTACCTTGCCTATGTGAATAAGTTATAGTATCAGAAAGAGATTAATACAAGGCTTTCTTGGGCATCAAATATTGGGGAATTTTGATGGGATAAATGATGTTTTATTTTTATTTTCTTTTTAATTTTAGTAGACTGTCCAGTAGTTGTGTGGACAACAGACTAAGAGGTGATAATCATGTAACTGGAAGAACATTAGGAAGGGAACTGCAAAAAATTCCTGCAAGAGATGATAATAGTTTGGAGTGGAGGTAGTGAGAAGTATCCAGTTTATTCATGTATTGTGAAGATAGGATTCTGGTATTAAATGAAAAGATGGAAAAAATAAGGAGTGTTTAAGATTTTATTCTTGAGCAATTTAACAAATGGTGTTTATTGATATGGGAGAGACATTGAGAAAATCATGGTTTTAAAGGCAGAAAGAGGAAAACCATGAATTCAGTGTTGAGCCTGTTCAGTTTGAGATGTCTATTAGACAGTATGATAAATAAATCTGAAGTTCACAGAGAGATTGGGGCTGGAAATAAAAATTCAGAAACCATATGCCCAAGAAACTTGAAAAGTTGTAAGACTGTCTGAGATCAACAGAAAAAAAGATGTGGATGAGAAAAAAGAAGAGATCCAATGACCAAGTCCTCAGGCACAACAGGTAGTGGTCAGGGTGACGGAACAGAAAAAGGAACAGGGTCTAAAATGGCCAGATAGGGAAAAGTCTTTTAAAACCAAAGCCCATTGAAAAACTGATTCAAGGAATAGAGGTGGTCAACTAGATCAAACAATGTGACTTAAGACTGAGAATTGATCACTGGACTTAGAAGTGTTAATAACCTTGTTTATAACCAGCAGATTGGTGGAGATGACAGTTTTTGATTTGAATGGGCTCAGAAATGGGAGAAGCTCAAAGATAGAAATTACTAAAACCTTTAAGATTTTCTATAAAATTAAGACAAATAAAAGGATAGAAATGATAGAAATCAAAAGAGAAATGCTCCAAAAAAGAGTAATAGCAGATGGCAGCCGTATACAGAGGAAAAAATTGATGGGTACGAAAAAAAGATTTTTAATAGTTGGGGGTATAGCATGTTTGAGATAAGTGCAATGGAGCTATGATGCTGTTGCTTGTCTCATAAATAAATAGGACATGGTAACTCATTGAATTTTTTGCTGGCATTCACAATTTTATATTTAAAGATATTAGAAATAACCCAGAGCAAAACAAAGAATCAAGTCATGTTTGAGGTTTTGGTATGTAAATGCACTGACATTATATATCAACTCTAGGCTTAGTTGTTTAAATTTTTGAATAAGTATGTTTTTTATGATGTTTCAAAACCATATTTGCAATTCTCATCTCTCTCCACACACCACGGATCTCTCCCACATGCAGAGCTTCCATTGACTTCAAAGGAAACATTTCACATGGAAGCAATAGGACTAGGTTAAGACCAAATCCAAAGAAACTGCAGACACTGCAGATATAATGAGAGAGGTGGCAGACCATCTTATTCAGGTTGAAAGTGCAGAGGAAGTCCATTCTAGAAATGTATTCTTTCATAAATAAGTTGAAGCTTTATTGCAAATTTTGCAAAAATCCATTCATGCATTATTTATCTTTACAAGTCAGTGCACCTGCATCATTTGATATAATGCCAAATCAAAATCATATTCCTTTCTTCCTTATTTTAGAAATACATTACGGTTTTGAAATATTTGAAGTTTCACAAATTCATTTAGAAATAATGAAATAATTTTGCCAGATTTCTGTACATATGCACAATAATAATATCAAAAATATTTTTGACCTTAAGACACTTTGGTTAGTTAAAATAATTTTAACACTTTGCATTTTATATATTCAACTCAACAAGTATATTTTCAATTATTTTATCACTAGTGAACATAAGGCAATTTAGCAGAGACTATTGTAACTCACATTTATATATGACAACTAGTATAGAAAAATTAATTGTGAGTAGAGGAGAGTAATTTAGTACTGGAACGTGCAATTATGTGAATATTTATATATGAGTATATATCAAACACTAAGAAAGTATTTCATTTTATAATTCCTTTATTGATAATGACAGTTGTGAGAAAAGGCAAATTAAAAGTTGAAAAGAACCCAGGCACAGTGGTACACGCCTATAATCCCAGCAGCCCAGGAGGCTGAGGCAGGTGTACAGCAAGTTCAAAGCTAGCCTTAGCAATGGTGAGTCACTAAGCAGCTCAGTGAGATCCTGTCTCTAAATAAAATACATAAAGGGCTTGAGGATGTGGCTCAGTGGTTGAGTGCCCCTGAATTCAATCCTTGCCCCCCCCCAAAAAAAGTTAAAAAGAACTAATAGGAGTTATATAGTTCCTATCATTAAAATTGCAACAATAGGCATATCACAAAGATGGGATTATCTCACCAAACAGCGATCGTTTTATTTTATCACTAATTTTAAAGCTTAGTCTATAATTTTAATTTATATTAAGTATGTATCCTTTTTACAGGGTGGTATGTGGTACAAGATACATCTCCCTTTTAATGCCTTATCATTATAATAATATAGAATCATTATTTATTAAGTAATAATTTTTAAAACCCAGATAGCTTTCTTGTATCTACTAACACTTTGACTATCAGATTTTTCAGACTTTAAAAAAATAAGATCTGAATTGTTCTTGTTCTCTATAATTTATTCTTTTTCTCTCTTTGTTTTTCTGTTTCTCAACTCTGTTGACTGGATTGTCAAGGTAATTCAAAAAAAATTAAACCATAGTACCAGGGCTCTCTACCAAAAATATATTGCTGTGCATTGAATTGTAATATTCCTCCTGAGGCCAAAACATTATTTTTACAAAGAATAATGCTATGCAAAATAACAGGAAACACACTGTGAATAATGTCTTACACATGACAAACTTGGTGCCTTTACCAAAACATTAGTTTTGTGTATGCAAATCTAAATAGCCATGAAGAAATGACAACTTAGCAGTTTGTGGATATTTCAAATATATTTCAGTTGTGAGCACTTTATCAAATTTTAGAGTTAATTTTCTTAAAAAAGTCAAAGTTATACTTCTAGAAATATGAAAAATGTTCATGCATGTTAACTTTTCTGACAAAGATATTTAAAGGTTATCATTAGTGAGCATATTATTTATAGTGTTTACTTTTAGGCACATAAGGCTCTTTAATGAAAGTTATAGCAATTTCTTCATCTAAAGATTATATTATATAATGAGTTCAAAGGAAAACATATCTCTTACAAGTGTAGAATAGCATTATTCTTTATTCACAGATAGCTTATTGTTCATTTTGTGCAATTAACCCATCTTCATTTTTAATGCCTGTATACAGTAGAAAAAAATACGTGTTACCCTCAAATGCTTAGATATTTAAGATTAAATATTCCATTAATTTCTCATTTAAAAATCATTGTTTTGTGAAATTATACACTTTCAGACAATTAAAAATTAAGAAATTACATTCAATAATATTTTCAGAGTGTGTACATATGTCCACTAACATATATTATGTGAAATTATTAAATAATTGAGAAATCAATTATCATGACCCATGTGATGTTTACACAGTTTCTCCAAACTAAGGTGGTGAGTCAGATTAGAAATATTAAAGGAATGAGAAATTTAAGAAATAAAGACATGGAAATAAGTGAAAAGTAGGGGCATGGTGGCGTGACCCAGCTCTGATGGACACTGGATCTAACAACAAATGGAGCTTTATTAAAATGTGCAGGAACACCAATGGGATTCAGAGTGAAGAACTTCCTGAGAAAACAGGAAGAAAATGGCAAAGACAACTTGGCTGGGGCTTAGCAGGTTATGCCCACTTCCTTTATTTCTGAGTGGTGTATTTGAACCTAGGGCCTTCTGAGCTAATGGGCAGCATAATCTGAGCAATCTCAAATTGGTGGAATTTCACCGAGTGAAAAATAACCCTCCTGCCTTGAGATGATTCAAACAAACCCATCATTCATTCTTGACCCCTACAGTCAATAGTAATCCTTTTTGCTAAGATATGGGGAAAGGAAGCAATGCTTCAAAACAAGTTAGGAAGAAAGGATTCTGGAAGACTGGTGGAGCAAAAAGCTGCAGGTGTCTGTCTCTCCTTCCAGACAACTGCATTCCTAAAATCTGTCTGATACAACAATTTTAACCTCGGAAGTCCTGAAGGCTTACAACTTCCAACAACTTCCAAGTGAGGCTTGGTGACAAATTGTGGTTAACTTCAGATAATTTCAGCTCTCAGCATCATAACAGCTGCCCCTCTGTCATCTCCAGTGGGGTGACAAACAGCTGTGCATAGAGCTTATAAGAGCCAAAATGGATACTAAAAACCATGTCCTTCAAATACTGGGGACTTGTGCCCTGATCATTAATTCTAGCCTTTAGGTTGAAGTGTAAACACATTGGCAGGTGGCCATTGTTCTGGTGTACTGGCTCCCTATTGTTACAGAACCTTTCTTCCCAGGCAAAAGTGACTTCCAGTGAAGACCTGCACCTTTCCCTCTCTACTTCATTTCTCTTTTCCATTTTCCTCTTTTCTTCATTTCTATTTTTTGGAGGGACTAGACATCATAGACTAGAATGCTCAAAAGCGACTGCTTATGTAGAAAAAAATTAGAAAGTGATAGTAGATTTTCAAGAAAGGGATAGGCTGAGGAAAATCCTCAGAAGACCTTAAATTTACACACCATGCTCTGATCTTTGACACAAAACAATCTACAATAATTAAAACAAAACAAAACATAACAAAATAACCACCAAAAACAGCAACAACAATTATAATTAACCCCTGTTGAAGTAACTCCTGGTTGTATAAATTCACAGTCTGAGTTTTTAAATTAATACATTATTAGATTCAAAATTTCAGTTTTAGATAAGCATACAAAGAAACAGGAAATTATGGAAGATTGGAGGGAAAAACATAAATCATTATAAGATGTTCCTGAAAAATATCTGGTGGCGTAGCTACTAGAAAAAAAAATTAAATCAGGTGTTTAAAAAAAAAATTAAACTTGTAATCCCAGTGGCTTGGGAGGCTGAGGAAAGAGAATCCAAATTCAAGGCCAACCTCAGCAACTTAGCAAGGGCTTCAACAACTTAGTGAGACCCTGTTTCAAAAAAAAAAAAAAAAAAAAAAA
>NW_026003215.1:0-2194 GCF_001458135.2 Marmota marmota marmota | reverse complement strand
AAATGACTTAGGAAATATTCATTTTTCTTAAATATTTTGGAGGTGTTTGAGGTTGTTGCCAGTATTTCCTTTTTAAAATGTTTAATAGAACTCAGTGGTAAACTATCAGGTCCTGGGCTTTTCTTTATGGAATTCTTTTGATCACCTTATTTGTTATTAATCTTTTCCAGTTTTCTATATCTTCACGATTCAGTATTTGTTGTTTGTATGCTTTTTAGAAATTTATCTATTTTTTTGTTTTATAATTGCAGGTTTAAAATTACTCAGAATATGTCCTTTGTATTTACACACTATCAATTGTAATATTGTCTTTTTCATTTTCATCCTTTTTCTTAGTATATATAAGAGTTCATGGATTCTATTTTCTAAAATACCTATTCTTAGGTTTTTTTTTTGGTATTTTAAACTTTCTAGTCTTTATTTTACTTATGCTTGCTCTGGTCTTTATTATTTACTTCCTTCTGAGAACTTTGAATATCTTTGTTACTGTTCTCTAGTTCTCTGAGTGATAATATTGTTTATTTGGATCTGTCTTTGATACAAGTGTTCTTTGCTATAAATTTGCTTCTTAGAACTGCTTTTTCCCCTTTATCTTATAAGTTTTGTTATGTTGTTCTTTGATTTTAATTTATCCTAATATTTTTTTAAAAATTATTTTTAAAACTTGTATTTGTCCATTGTTTTTATGAGAAGCATGCTAATTATTTTCCATGTATTTGTGAATTTTCTGAAATTCCTCTGTTGTAAGTATGTAGTTTTATCCCTCAAGAAATATACTTTTTGTGATTTCAGTTTTCTTAAATTTGTTGACTTGTTCTTAGGCCTAACAAATAATGTATCTTGGAGAATGTTCCTTGTACACTTGAAAAGGATGTGTATTTTGCTGATGTTGAATGGAATGTTCTGTATATTTTTGTTAGGTCCATTTTGTCTAAAGTTTACTTTACGTCCTATGTTTCCTTATTCATTTTCTCTCTGTTGATCAGGTTCTTATTAAGATTTGCTGCTGTTAATGTATTACAGCCTCTGTCTTCCTTTTACTATAATAATATTTGCTTTACATATATGTAGGTGCTTTTATTTTGGGTGCATATAATTTTATAATTTTTAGATTATCTTGATGAATTGACCCTTTATCATTACCTTTTTTTTCTCTTTTGGCAATTTTGACTTAGAGTACATATGATCCAAGTATAGCTACTCCTGCTCTCTTTTGATTCTTATTAGTATGAATATCTTTTTTTTTTTTGCGTTCATGCACTTTCAGTCTATTTGTGCCCATATACATAAATTGAATCTCTTGTAGGAAGCATGTAGAAGGGTCTTGTTTTTGTTGTTATCCATTCAACCACTCTTTATCTTTTAACTGGAAAATTTAACCTATTTATATTCAAGGTTATCATTTGATAGGTATAAACCTACTTCTGCATTTTTAAAATTACTTTTCTGGTTGCTTTGCAGATACTTTATTTATTTCCCTCTTGCCTTCTGCCTTTTGATTAAGTGATTCACTCTAGAGGTTTACTTTTGATTCCTTACTTTTCATATTGTATTATAGATCTGTACATTCTTGATATCATGAGTCTTAAAAGAAATCTTCTATAACAGACTGTTTTAACTGGTAGTGGCTTAAATTTGATTGCATAAAAAAAAAAACTAAAGAAAATCCTTTAAAAAAAATAAACTGTAGTTTTATTCCACTCTCCCACAAAGTTAATGAAAAACACTATTTTTTATAGTTTTGCCTTTTAACATGGATACTTAAAATATATATGATTGAAACACCATGATGACATTATTAGGGTATTCTGAGTTTGTATTTACTTTTATACTTTCCTATATTTTCATATCATTCATTAATTAAAAACATAAAAACAATGGGCAAATGAAATTAATTAATTAATTCAAGTTGCAGTACTACCTTTAGCATTTCTCATAAGGAAGGTCTGGTGGTAATGAACTCCACCTGTTAGGGTCTATAAAAAAGTCAGGATGGCGCCTGGCATTTTGCCAGAGGGAGTGGTTTGTGAAGTAACGCCAGTGAGCCAATAAGTGTGGAGACTCCTTATTGGTTGACTGCTGTATCTAGTTTATGTTAATTAAGATAAGCTGTGTGTAATGTACATATACCCCTCCTGTCCTACAATAAACGGCTCCCACTCCTGCTGTATCGATCTACACAAGTTGCTCGTCA
>NW_026003214.1:0-2194 GCF_001458135.2 Marmota marmota marmota | reverse complement strand
ATATATATATATATATATATATATATATATATATATATATATATATATATATATTTGTGTGTGTGTGTGTGTGTGTGTGTGGTGCTGGGGATTGAATCCAGGGCCTGTACATGTAAGACAAGCACTCTACCAACTGAGCTATATCCCTAGCCCCAAGTCTTTGTTTCTTAACTAGAGTACTTGGTCCACTTATATTTAGCATAACCAGTCACATATTTCTATCTATCTACTATTGTATTTTCTGTTGTTTCATCTGTTTTGTCTCCTATTATCTCCATTTCTGCCTTATTTTGCATTTATGAGGCATTTTCTTTATTCCCTTTTGTCCCCATACTTGTTTCAAGTTATATACTCTGATTCTATTCACTCGATGAGTAAAACTATAATTTTCAATATGCATATTAACTTAGCAAACTTAATCAATGCCCTTATGATTTCCTTACAAGATCTTAGGCCTTAATTTAATTAATTACCACATCCATAAGTGAAATGTTATTTTTTTATTTTAAATTTATTTACTTATTCTAATTTGTTATACATGACAGCAGAATGCACTTCAATTCATAGTACACAAATAGAGCAGAATTTTTCATGTCTATGGTTGTACACAAAGTACAGTCACACCATTTGTGTCTTCCTTCATGTACTTAGGGTAATGATGTACATCTCATTCCATCATCTTTTCTACCCTCATGCCCCCTCCCTACCCTTCTCTCCCCTTTGCCATATCTAAAGTTCCTCCATCCCCCCCCCAACCCCCCCATTTATGGATCAGTATCCACATGTCAGAGAAAACATTTGGCTTTCATCTGACTCCAGTCAGAATTGCAGCTATTAAAAATACAAACAATAAGTGTTGGCGAGGATGTGGCGAAAAGGGCACACTCATACACTGCTGGTAGGACTGCAAATTGCGACCAATATGGAAAGTACTATGGAGATTCCTTGGAAAACTTGAAATGGAACTACCATTTGACCCAGCTATCCCTCTCCTAGGTGTATACCCAAAGGACTTAAAAACAGCATACTACAGGGACACAGCCATGTCAATGTTTATAGCAGCACAATTCACACCAGCTAAACTGTGGAAGCAACCTAAATGCCCTTCAATAGATGAATGGATAAAGAAACTGTGATATACATACACAATGGAATATTACTCAGCATTAGAAGAGAATAAAATTATGACATTTGCAGGTAAATGGATGGAGTTGGAGAATATAATGCTAAGTGAAGTAAGCCAATCCCCAAAAATCAAAGGCCGAATGTTTTCTCTGAAATGTTATTTTATGTGATTAATATATTTTCAGATTTCCTATGTTTTAGCACGTTTTTCTTTTTACTTTTCCTAGTGAACATCCTTTAAAATGCCTTTAGTGAATATTTCCTAGTACCATATTCTCACTTTTTGATCTATGAAAATATTATTATTGAAAGATATTTTGCATTCATTTAGAATTCCAGGTTGGAAATTATTATCTTTCAAATCCTTAAAGATATCATTCCAGTGTGTTCTTGCTTTCATTTTTATTGTTGTGGAGTTGGCTGTCTGTTACTCCTGCATGGTAATATGTAATTTTTCTCAGGCTGTTTTCAGATCTTGTTTAAGTGTCTTACAGTTTTTCTATGCTATGCATAGTGTAGATTTAATTTTTTTTTCTTGGATTTCTTTTTTTTATTGGTTGTTCAAAACATTACAAAGCTCATGACATATCATCTTTCATACATTTGATTCAAGTGGGTTATGAACTCCCATTTTTACCCCAAATACAAATTGCAGAATCACATCGATTACACATCCACATCCCCTCCCCTCCCATCTTCCCTCTCTACCCCATCTGCTGTTGTTCAATTCTCTCCCTTGTTTTTCCCCCCCTTTCCCCTCACAACCTCTTATATGTAATTTTGTGTAACATTGAGGGTCTCCTTCCATTTCCATAAAATTTCCCTTCTCTCTCCCTTTCTCTTCCCCCACTCGTCTTTGTTAAATGTTAATCTTCTTCTCATGCTCTTCCTCCCTGCTCTGTTCTTAGTTGCTCTCCTTATATCAAAGAAGACATTTGGCATTTGATTTTTAAGGATTGGCTAGCTTCACTTAGCATAATCTGTTCTAATGCCATCCATTTCCCTGCAAATTCCATGATTTTGTCATTTTTTAGTACTGCGTAATACTCCATTGTGTATAAATGCCACA
>NW_026003213.1:0-2194 GCF_001458135.2 Marmota marmota marmota | reverse complement strand
TATATATATATATATATATATATATATATCAAGTTCTAATTTATAGATACTAAAATGCACAGATCTTCAAATACAAGTCAATAATTCTTTAAAAATGTTCATGCTGGTGAAACCCCCACTCCAGTTAATAAACAGAACATTTTCCATCTCACTCCCGCTGTCTGCCAATCAATCCCCCAGCGTGAGAAGCCACCGGGTTCACATTTCCTGTTCTTCCACTTGACCTCGGTGGGAGTGCCTGGTGGGTGCCGCCCTCTTCTGCTCCTCTCCTTCCCCCTCCCTCCTTCAGGTGGCTGTTTTCTTCTTCTCCTGGCTGCGGCTCATGCGGAGCTGCCAAGAATCGAGGGCACAGATGGCATGTGGCTGCCCCACGCTCTCCACCCCATGCCATTCCTGGAGTCCACAGCAGACATCACTAATCGATCCCAGCTCTCTTCTCCAGGGGGCTCCAGGATCCCCAGCACGGGGCACTGGGATCCAGAGAAGCCTGTCCATGGATTGTGACTGTCGAGGAGCTGAGATCCATTTGCTTTCCCAGAATTAAAATCGACACCTATCTATAGGTGGTAGCTGAGTTTCTCGAACATTTCATTTTGAAATAAACACTTGCAGGAAGTTGCAGATTAGGACACAGGGTTCTCGTGTCCTCCTGCCATCCAGCTATCCCCATCGCTGCCGTCTTGCACAGCCATAGTACATCATCGTCCAACCAGGAAACGCTGGGTGCAGCACTATCAGCTAAACCGCAGAGCTGGGGAGTCTGCCAGGTTCCCGGATCTCATTTGGGGAGGGGTTGATGGGTCCTTGTATGAAGTGTCATGAGGAAATTCCCTGTGCCGCTGTTTATAGCCACCACCCCGTAAGCAGGGCTGGTCTCGGTGTCTCTCCCCCGTCAGTGCCACCACATCTTGATTGATTGCCATAAACAGTAGAAGAACTGCATTGTGACAGGGACTGGAACTCCAGCAAGAGGAAGCAGCCAGGACCCTGACCCTGGGCCAGTCTCATCACAGTCTGCATCTTAATTCTTGTTTGGTAAAGTAGGGCTAATAATAACTGAGGGATGGGTCCAGAAAGTTCTGAAGAGGAATATTCTTTAACAGTGCTACCAAGGTGTTAGTCTTGGTGTTTTTGAGGGGACCCCATAAAAGTCTCTCCTGTCCCCTAAGTTCTGAACCAACCAAGAAGCAAGACAAACGGAGCCTTGTTGTCACTGAGAAAGCTCGTGATGGGAGATGGAGCTCTTCTCCCTGAGACAGCGAGCAGGCGGATGCGGGGCCTGGAGTGGGCAGGGCGCCCTACCCCGAGCGCTGGGCACCCCTGGCCTGGGCGGCTTGTCTGCGTCCTCCGGAGCTCAGACACAGAGACCTGGAGCCATCACCAATGGCTCTGGTGACGAGCCGATGTGGGAAGTGAGGCAGAGAAGGCCAGTGGCTGTGTAGGAATCTGGGGTGACTGGCGGTGACAGCCCTGGCTGGGAAGGCCCCCAGAGGGCCGCGGTGAGGGAGGCCGTTGACCAGGTGGCCCCATCTGCCCGCTCAGTCTCTGAGCTCCGTCTCCAGTGCTCAGGAACATGTGCCTTTGGTGTCTGAGTGACCCCGGACAAGTGACAGCTTGAGGGTGGGCCTGGTGGTGACAGCCTGAGGGGAGGCTCTAGTGACCCTCAGGGGGGCCAGCTGTCCTGGGCTTTCACTCTGTCCAGGTCCAGAGCTCCCTGCCCAGCGCCCTCCTCTCCATACCAGGACGTCTCCAGGGCTGATGGTGTCCTCACGGGGACACAGGAAGACAGAGCTCTGGCTTTGCCCCTGGGGAAGGGAGCGCCGGCCAGAGCCGAGTGCCCAAGCCAGGGCCTCAGGACTCCCTGCCACTCCGTCCCCCTCCCACTCAGAACACCAGGACACTGGTCCCCACTGGTCCCCTCTCCTCATTGGAGGGGACAGTGTGATGATAGCCCCTGAGAACCTGGGTGGCACCATCTGTGCTCACAGGACACTGGAGACCTCGCATGCTCTCTGCTTCACTCCCTGCAAACTGTCCCAAGGTCACCACCCCACCAGCTTTACCCTGGATTGCGTGGAGATTGTGTTTGGGAAAATATTGTTCTGCCAGCTGAGCACCCGGCAGGTGTCAGAGGCCGGGCAGGGGAGGTGGGGGGGAGGGGGAGGGGGAGAGGGTGGGGGGAGGGGGAGGGGGG
>NW_026003212.1:0-2194 GCF_001458135.2 Marmota marmota marmota | reverse complement strand
GGCTGAGACTTATAGTTAGGGTTACATTTATAGTTAGGTTAGATCTAGGATTAGGCTAGGATTAAGGATAGGGCAAGGGTTAGGGCCAGGATTTGAGTTATGGTAAGGGAAAGGTTTAGAACTAGGGATAGGGCTAGTGTGAGAGTTAGAGTATAGTGATAGGGCAAAAATTAAAGTTAGGGGTTTAATTAGGTTTAAATTAGGGCTAGGATTAGGGCTAGTATTAGTGTTCATTTTAGGCCTAGTGATAGGAATGGGGTTAGGTTTAAGTTTAGGATAATGAATGGCATTATAGCTAGGTTTAGATGTAGGTTGAGCTTTAGAGTTAGGGTTAGGGTTAGGGTTGGGGTAAGGGTTATGATTAAGGCTAGGTTTAGGGCTAGGATGAGGGCTAGTGTTTGTATTAGATTCAGGGCTAGGATTAGTGCTAGGGCTAATATCAGGTCTAGGGTTGTGGTTAAAGATAGTTTTATGGTTAGGCTTATGGCTACATCTAGTGTAAGGGTTAGGTTTAGGGTAAGGGTCAGGTTTAGAGCTCGGGGAATAATTAGGATTAAGATTTGGCTTAGGTAAAGATTTAGGTTTATGGCTGAAATTAGCATTAGGGTTAGGGTTAGGGGTATAGTTAGTGTTTGTTTTAAGGTTCAAGTTTGGTTTAGGGTAATTGGTACAGTTAGCGTTAGTGATAGGGCTAGGGATAGGCTTAGGTTTAGCATTAGGGTAAGAATAATGGTTAGGGTAACTGATAGTGTTAGAGCTTAGGTTAGAACTAGAGTTATGTTTAGGAATATGCCTTGAGTTATGGTTAGAGTTAGCATTAGAACTAGGGTTAGGGTTAGGTTTAGGGTTATGTTTAGCATAAAGGTTAGGTTTTCAGCTAGGGTTAGGGCTAGGTTTAAGGTTAGGTCTAGGGATAGGATTACAGTAGGTTTAGGGTTAGGGTTAGAGTTAGGGCTAGGGTTATCATTAAAGTTAGGGTTAGGGTTAAGGTAACGGATAGGGTTAGGTAAGGTTTAGATTTAGTTTAGAGTTAGAATTAGTGATAGGGTTGGGATTAGAGGTATGGTTATGTTTAGGTTTTATGGTTAGGTTTTGGTTAGGTTGAAATCTATCCCCAATTATGGTTAGAGTTAACGTTAGGGTCGGGCTAGGATTATCAATAAGTTTAGGTTTAGGGTTAGTGTTTTGGGTAGGTTTAGAGCTAGGTTTAGGGCTAGGTTAAGTTTAGGATATGGGCTATGGTTAGGGTGAGACTTAGGCATTGGTCTAGGTTTATGTTTAGGGTAAGGGTTAGGCTTTGAGCTATTTTAGGACTAAGGTGATGGCTAGGATTAGGTATAGGGTTAGTGTTAGGGTTAGGGTTATGCTTAGGGCTAGGTTTAGGCCTAAAATTGGCTCCATGTTTAGAGTTAGGTTTAGTCCTAAGGTTAGGGCTATGGGTAATGTAAGATCTAGGGTTATGATTAGGGCTAGTTTTAGGGTTAGGTTTATGGGTTGGTCTAGAATTAGGTTTAGGTTTGGGTTAGTTTCAGGTTTAGAGTTAGGTTTAGTTTTAAAGCCAGGATCAGTGTTTGGGTTAAAGTTAAAGTTAGGGTTTAAAGCCAGAATTAGGACTAGGTTTAGGTCTAGGGATAGAGTTAGTGTTTGGGTTAGGTACAGGTTTTTGTTAGGGCTATGGCTAGGATTTTGTTTAGGTCTAGAGCTAGAGTTCAGGCTAGATTTAGAATTAGGTTTAAGTCTAGAGCTAGTGGTAGGGTTAGGGTTAGGTATAAGTTGAGAAGTAGGGCAAGTGTTAGGGTTTGGTTTAGGTTTAGGGTCATGTTTAGACCTAGGGTTTATGTTATGGTCAAAATAAGAGTCAGGGTTGGGGTTAGGGTTTGGGATATTGTTAGAACTAGAATGAGATCTAGTGTTAGGACTATTAATAGGGTTAGGATTTGGTTAGCCTAAGGATTAGTAATAGGTCTAGAGTTACCATCAGGGTTAAGGTTTTGCTCAGGGTAAGGCATAGGGTTAGGGCTAGGGTTAGGTTTATGATTAGGGTTAAAGCTAGGTTTAGGTCTCAGATTAGGGCTAGTTTTGTGTGAGGTTTAAGGCTAGGGTTAGGGCAACGTCTAATATAAGAACTAGGCTTAAAATTAGGGTTAGGTAGAGGGGTAGGTCAAGTGTTACGATTTGGTTTAAGGATAGGGTA
>NW_026003211.1:0-2194 GCF_001458135.2 Marmota marmota marmota | reverse complement strand
AAGGTTAGGCCTAATTTTAAGGTTTAACTTAAAAGTAGAATTAGGGCTAGGTTTAGAGCTAGGTGTAGGGTTAGAGTTTGGTTTAGGTTAAGGATTAGAGTTAGGGATATGGCTCAGTTTTGTATTAGGGTTAGGCCTAAAATTAGGGCTAGTTTTAGGAGTAGCATTAGGGTTAGGGTGTTAGATTTAGGCATAGGATTTGCATTAGAGTTAGATTTAGAGTTAAGGTTAGATCCAAGGTTATGGCTAGGGCTAAGGAAATGGCTAGGGTTAGGCCTAGGATTAGAGCTAGGTTTATAATTCCAGTAAGGTGTAAAGGTTGGGCGAGCGTCAGAGGAAGAGACCACCAAGAGACTGTCTCATGCAACAGCAAAGGGTTTATTGGGGGTCCAGCATGCTGGGGCTCAGAGCTCACTTGAATAGAGCAAAGAGCCCTGAGAACAGCTTAAGCAGAGCTTATATACTTTCCTTGGAGAGGGCAGGGAGGGAAGTTCATTGACAGGTCAGGGCGAGTGGGCGGTTTGCATACAACCAGGTAAGAGAGTACATTCTGCAGTTTGGCAGTTGGGGACAGCACATTCTGGGTACAAGATTAGCAAACAGTTCTCAAGATTATTAACCTTTCATTCCCCATTTCTTCTTCTGGTTACTTTTAATCATAAAAGTGATCATTGGGGGGTGTCACTTTTTATGTCTGTTTGTGGGGTATATTGTTGTCTGATTACCATAATTTTAACTTGTCTAATTTGAGCTTGGAGAAAAGAAATTAAATGGTTGAGCAAACAGGGTCTTACAGTTAGCAATAATATGAGGATTATTACTGGACCGGCCAGGGCTGATAAAAGCCTAGTTAACAAGGGGGACTGTGTGAACCAAGACTCAAACCTTTCTTTTTGGGTCTCTCTCTCTCGTTGATGCTCTTCAAGGTGTCTTTTTATTTTACTCATAGATTTTTTACAACTCCAGTATGGTCGGCATAAAAACAAACATTTTTTCTCAATGCAGCATAAAGGCCCTCTTCTCTCATTAAGAGGAGGTCCAACCTTCGCCTGTTCTGTAAAACAACTTCAGAGAGAGAAGTTAAAGATTCCTGCAAAGCTATGATGGATGTTTCTAATATCTTTAAGTTTTGGTCTATTGCTGTTTTTTAATTGGGTCATTTGTTGTGTCCCATGGACTAGGGCAGTGGTTCCTGTGCCCACCCCTGCAGCAACTCCTATTCCTAATAGGATGGCTAAAGTGAGGGATACAGGTTCCCGGTGGAACCGGGTTGTATGGCCCCCTATTTGATCTTCAAATGAACCTGCGTTATGATAGAGCACTTTGGGAAACATCTGCACCATTATATAATTAATTACATCTGTTGACCATTTTATGAAAACATAAACAATGTTTAAGTGTATAGAATTATACTGTTGTAGGGACGGACAAGGCAAGGTACCTAAGATAGCACCGAAGACAGGGAAACAGTCCTATTTGGTTGCAATCGGATTCAGACGGCATTTCTTCTGTTGTAATCAATTAATCCCCTGAACCCCAAGTTTAGGTAGTTTCAGAATTTTGTACCCAACATGTAAGGGAAGGGGCTCAGAAATTCACAGTCTGCAGAAGTTTATAAAAAGCATTTTTTGTTTCTGTTTTTTTCCTCTGTTCTGGGCAAGTTAACTTTTTAAGGACATCTAAGAGGGGGAGAGCTTTTTTTTCCTTTCTTTTCTCCCCCTGCCAGCTGTTACCATTGAGCCCAGTTAGTAACTTCTTTATCTTAGAAATGTAGCCATCTCTTTGAAGCCCCAGCTCAAGGCCAGAGGCCTTGTTCACATATTTTGTGAAAAACTAGTAAGGGGGTTCTAGCTTAGGAGTACTGATTTTTTTTTTTTTTTAGCCAGTGGCCAAGTAGAACAGGACAACACGAAAAGAGGAAGTTTATCTACACTAAACTCTTTTATAGGGACTCTTTTGCTGAAAGTCGTAAAGTTAGCCATGGTGAAGACTTCTGGAGAAGGTCAGTTAAGACTTTTCTGTGGGCCTGGTACAGAGGGGGAAGATGGGAAAGGTGGGGCTGAGAGCAGCTCCATGGATCTGAGAATGAGGAAGGAGAGATGTAAAAGAATAATGGGAAAGGGGTTTGGGATTTTCCTAGCAACAAAAACTTGAGTAGTAGAACAGGTAGAGCAGAAGGGAAGACGGGAGTGAG
>NW_026003210.1:0-2195 GCF_001458135.2 Marmota marmota marmota | reverse complement strand
TTTTGATTTGTGAGTTTAGACCATTAACATTCAGGGTTATTATTGAGACATGATTTGTATTCCCAGCCATTTTTGTTTATTTTTGGTATTTAACGTGACTTAGTTTCTCTTCTGGTTAGATTTTCCTTTAGTGTAATCCCTCCCTCTGCTGATTTTCATCATTGTTTTTCATTTCCGCATCTTGGAATATTTTGCTGAGGATATTCTGTAGTGCAGGCTTTCTAGTTATAAATTCTTTTAAACTTTTGTTTATCATGGAAGTTTTTTATTTCATCATCAGATCTAAAACTTAGTTTTGCTGGATATAAGATTCTTGGTTGGCATCCATTTTCTTTCAGATATGTTGTATATGTTGTTTCACAATCTCCTGGCTTTGAGGGTCTGGGTTGAAAAATCTGCTGAGATACGGATTGGCCTCCCCCTATATGTGATCTGATTCCTCTTTTTTGCAGCTTTTAAGATTCTATCCTTATTCTGTATGCTAGGCATTTTCAGTATAATGTGCATTGGTGTAGATCTGTTGTAATTTTGTACATTTGGTGTCCTATAAGCCTCTTTTATTTGGTTTTCCAACTCGTTCTTCATGCTTGGGAAATTTTCTTATATTATCTCATTGAAGAAATTATGCATTCCTTTGGTATGAAACTCTGTGCCTTCCTCTATCCCAATAACTCTTAGATTTGGTCTTTTGATTCTGTCCCATAATTCTTGGATGTTCTGTTCATGGTTTCTAACTTTCTTCACTGTGTAATCAACTTTATTTTCCAGATTGTAAACTTTGTCTTCATTTTCTGACATTCTTTCTTCCAAGTGATCTAGTCTGTTGGTTATGCTTTCTATAATTTTTTATTTGCTTTATTGTGTCCTTCATTTCAAGGATTTCCAACTGTTTTTTTTCAGCATCTCTATTTCTCTCTTGAATCTTTTGCTACCTATATTTGCTCTCTTGTTTCATTGTTGGAGTGATCAATTTTTGCTTGTATTTGCTCGTTTAGGTCATTCACAGATCATTTTAATTATGAACCTTCTGAAATCCTTCTCCAACCACTGTCTATAGGTTCTGTTATTATAGTGTCTTGGTTTGTTTGGGGCATTTTCTTCTCTTGTTTTTTTCATGTTGTCTATGTGTCTTTCTTTCTTGAAGTGTGGCTCTGAGATATTACAGTTTCTTCCCTATATTCTTGTAATACTTGTACAGATTGTCTGTACCTCACCTTGATGTTGGGCTTCCAGACCCTGCTGGTATCCCTCAATGGATGCTAGTGCATCTTGGATCTGGGACCTGGGTAAGTTGGAGTTGGTTGATCCGGGCCACTGGGGTTGACCTCTAGTGGTAGTCTGCTGGTCAGAAGAGGCGGTCCTGCACTAGAGGCTAGGCTCTGGCAAGTGTCTGCCCCAATAGGAAAGGGCTGGACCAGGCATGCTGTGCACCTGGGCCCTGAAGAGGCCAGTGTGGGTGTATCTGGGCCTTTGGGCTTGACCTTCTGAGGTAGTATGCTGGTCTGAAGGGGCAGTCCTCCATCAAAGGCTAGGCTCTGGCAGTCTCTGCCCCACAGGGGGAAGGATGAACCTTGGCTCCCGTGGTAGTCTGCTGGTCAGAGGGGGCAGCCCTGCACCAGAGGCTAGGCTTTGGTGAGTGTCTGCCCCCACCCCCGGGTAAGGCTTGGTGGACCTTGCCCACTTTATGCCTGGGCCTCCTCAGAGGCTGGTGAGGGTGGATCTGGGTCGCTACCTTGACCTCCCCTGGAAGTCTACTGGTCAGAAGGGACAGTCTTGCGCCAAAGGCAAGGCTCTGGCAGTCTCTGCCCCACCAGGGGAGGGGTAGACCAGGCGTGCTGTGTGCCTCGGTCCTGCAGAGGCTAGTGTGGGAGGGCCTGAGCCGCTGGGCTTGACCTCCTGCAGTAGTCGGCTTGATAGGCAGAATTAATATTGTCAAAATGTTCATTCTAAAAGTATACAGGTTCATTGCAATCCCCTTTAAAATACCAATGGCATGCTTCACAGAACTAGAAAAAACAGTACTAAAATTCATTTGGAAAAATAAGAGACCCAAAATAGGGCTGCAGTTGTAGCTCAGTGGTAGAGCACATGTCTAGCACATGTGAGGCACTGGGTTCAATACTCTGTACCACATAAAAATAAACAAACAAAGATATTTAAAAAAAGAGACCCATAATAGTTAAAGCAATTCTGAG
>NW_026003209.1:0-2195 GCF_001458135.2 Marmota marmota marmota | reverse complement strand
TATCTAAATGGTACTACACACACGCACACGCACGCACGCACGGGCGCGCATTCATTTCGGATGATTTAAAAATTTTTAACAATGTCTCGTAGATCTTTATATATCGGGGAATCAAAATTTATCCCAGCTTTTAAACAGCTGCATTGTATGATTGTACTACAGTTTATTTAACTATTTCCGGATGGATGTACATTAGCCTTGTTTCCTTTTTAGGGGGGGAGGGGATTATTGCAAGCAACGCTTTAATGAATGGGTTTGTGTATATGTTTCATACACATGTATCAGTATTTCTGTAGGAGAAATTCTTAGAATAGTAATTGCTGGGTCAAAGTGTGTATGCATTTTGAATTCTGATAAATTTATTCCAAATTGCTTTCCCAAAAGGCTATACTAATTTACACCCTCCAGTGTTGTGAGAGAGTGCCTATTTTTCTATAGCTATGCCAAAATGAATTGTTATCAATCTTTATAATTTTAGCCAATATAAAGGATGAAAATTGTATGTCATTGTTTTCATTTGCATTTTCCTTATCATTAGTAAAATACAACATTTTTATTCGATTACAAAAGTGGATAGGCAAATATCAGTAGTCTTCTTATCTATAGCAATAAGAATTTTGAAAATTTAATACTAAAGAAAAATCTCACTCGCAATAGCAAGAAAAACGAATAAAAATACCTGTAAGTAAACTATCAAACTTTATTGAGGAATATAATAAAAGCGTTTTCACAAGTGGAGAAGGGATACCATGCTTCTGAATAAGAAGGCTCAATTTCGTAGTGATGTCCATTTTGTGATATTGACATGCAATTGATGCAATTTCAATAAATATACCAAGTTTCTGGAACTTAATATGATTCTAAAGTTCATCCAGGCGAAAAATTGCTAAGAATAACCAAGAAGATATTTTAAAAGATAAGATGGGGGTATTTGTACTACTGTCTATTAACATTTACTCTAAGGGAATAATATTTAAATTAGAATGGACAGAACAATGCATTAGAATGGAAAAGCCCACAAATCGAGCCAGATTGGATCCCAAGATTTATTGGAGAAACATTGTGGGCTGGACGTGGAAAAACTGCCATATTAAAAGCTTCAAGCACTCACCCCCTTCAATGCCCCCCTCCCCCGCAAGCTTGAATTTGCCTTTGAGGGCAGACTCCTTTGTTTGGAGAAAACCACTTTATTGGGTCTTTTTGGTTATGCCAAGGTAAAGCTTCAGTAGTTAAAATTGGTGGCTTTGGAGCTAGAACTAATGGTCCGAACCTTTAGTTAGATTAAGATGGATTCAGGTTAGCCTGCAGTGCGGCGAGAGAAGGAGTCTGGATGTTATAGGTCTTTTAGAAATTTTACCGCTCTAATGTGCAAAAAATGTTATGTCATTGTTTTCATTTGCATTTGCGTGCTTATTGTGAGATCGAACATCTTCTATGTGTTAGTCCAGAATAATATTTTATTCCTGGAGGTGGGTAACAATGGGGGACCTATTGCTCCCCTTCCAGAATGGAGTTTGGCTAATTGGAACAACCCTGCCCGGAAGCGTGAGAATAAACAGGTTGACTTTTTAAAATTTCCTCAAGCACTAGGCAAGCTCTAGACACCTAGATCGGGGGCGGAGGCAGTTTTCAGGACATGGCCGAGATTTGGCGCTGAGCTGTGTCATCGCGAGGTTTGGCAGCCAGCTCCGCAGTGGGTCGGAAACCTCGTGGTAGGCGAGATCCCTGCAGGACCGGAGCTTCCTCCCTTTCCCTGAAAAACTCCCAGTCATTTTCATGAAGCCCCGCCTCTCTCCTTTTTAGGAGCGTGCGGCAGGTCTCGCGAGATCTCATGTTTCCTAAAGGCGAGGCGCGGGCGGCATCCTGCGGTGAATTTCGAAGGTCTCGCCGAGGCCAAACGTAATATCGCGATAATTCTCACAGCGCATGCGGGAGCCGGCGGCGGTAGATTGGCTCCGCCCCGTGGTGCTTCGTGCGGTTGTGCGTCATTTGCTTTTAGCTTCGCGTAGGGTGAGAGCGGAGCCGTAGCGACTTCGGCTTTGGTGGGAGGAGGGGTCTGGGAAGGGCTGGGCTCAGGCTTTTCCCTGTCCGGTAGAGGTTCTCGCGGGATTGCGCGGGCGGCAGCAGTTCGGCTACTGACTGCAGCAGCCGCGGAGGCGGCGGCAACGTCTTCTGCTCGTGCAGTTCTTAGCCGG
>NW_026003208.1:0-2195 GCF_001458135.2 Marmota marmota marmota | reverse complement strand
GTGGACTCAAGCCCATTCATGGCCAGGTGTGGTGGCCCACACCTGAAATCTCAATAGCTCAGGAGCCTGATGCAGGAGGATGGAGAGTTCAAAGCCAGCCTCAGCAAAAAGCAAGTCACTAACCACCTTAGTGAGACCCTGTCTCTAAATAAAACACAAAATAGCTCTGGAGATGCAGCTCAGTGGCCAAGTACCCCTGAGTACAATCCTCAGTACATCCCTCCCCCAAAATAAAGTCATTAATGACCTCATTCCCATTTCTATTATAAATTCAAAAAACAAAATATTTTATATTCTCTTAATCCCTTGAGTTAGATGTGGTCATGTAAATCCTCCTCTAGCAAATGAAATGTAAGAGAAAATCAGTGGGTTAATTTCTAAGGAAGGTTTTAGAAGTTTAGGCTAAACTCTTGGTATGGCTGTTATTTCACCTCTCAGCTCTTCTGATTTATTTTTTCCTTCCTGGATGGTAGATGTGATGTTTGGGTGTGGCAACCATGTAAAGATTGTGACAGTAGCACATCTTAGGTGAGTTTTGAGGAGCTGCCCTTATCAGTCCTTTATCCTGAGCTTTTTGATTCTTGAGAAAAACAAACTCCTATTTTACCCATGGCCAGTTATTGTTATTATTGTTGCCATTATAATCATAAGTGATGCACCCTCCCCACCACTTGGGCCATAGTAATAGCTCCTCTTCATTGTGAGATACATTTCAGAGTGTTTCTGTCTTCATAGTGCCCCAGACCAAAGAACTTCCCAACAGTTCAGTTTATTGAGTAGTTAAATCCAGTTCAGCAATTGCAGTTTGTGTGGTATCTGTGTTTCTCTCAAATATGTAAAATAGCCCACTGCAACCCTGTGAAATAAACTGCAGTGTCCCTGAGTGAAAATACATGTATAAAAGATCTTTCAAAGCCTGGTCTCCTGGAGTAGGGCAGGGTACATATATAAGGTACATAGTATTATGTACAAGGGTACATAATAATACTTTAGTATAAAGTTTTGACCTATATCCTGATAATCAGTCTTAGTTACACAATATTTTAGGAGTATCAAAATTCAAAATCATGTGTTCATAAAACTGATAAAAATATCACATGTAAATGCACAAATGGCAGTAGTTAGGTTAAATTATTAAAGAAGGAATGGAGGACTCAAAGTGACAATACATAGAAATCTACAATGACTGAAGTAAAATTATATAACATAGATACAGCGTTAAAACTAGGATGAGTCAGAGCCAAATACCTCACAACAAGAGGTTCTAAGAAGACAGATATGGGCTCCTACTGTGTGTTAGAGCTATGTAGATGTCTTCTCCCTAAAATCAGAAACTACCAGCTTGTGTGCAACCTGCCTTGGAGATATGTAATCCATAGTTTTGACTGGGATTTCTTAACACTCCACTAGTGACAGAAGTGTATTTCTGCTATGTAATTAGCCCCAATAACAGAACCCACTGGGGTTGTCTCCAAGACCAGGTATAAATTCTTACTGATTAAACAGTGTTGGTAAACTGGGACAAGTCATGCCCAAATTCCTGAAATACATGGTTACAAAACAACACTGAAATGTATATTTTATGCATTAACCAAAAATTAGTGCTATACAGATACCATAGTGGTACTGCTCAGGCCAATTCTAGGTCTGCTGGACATAACCTCACAGCACCATCAATAACCCCTTAATGAACAGCAACAAAGACAAACTGAAAACCACATGCAAACACCATCCATGGTAATAGAGTGATGACACTATACTAATATGTGTTAATGTCAGTTCAAATAATACCATGCAAGTGAGGACTGCTGTCTTGTGACTATAGAATTATTACAGTGAATTCTGTTAGCCATGCAATAAAAACAGTTCCACTAATTTTGGTTTTGCATTATAGAATATTGAAGAACTAGTTAAAATGATCAGTTTCAGATTTTGTTGTAGATTGATCTTTAATTCAATCTTGAGTGAAATGATCAATTACTTTTGATTATTCATTTTATTCTGTAAGAAACTAGGATAAGGGCTGGGGATGTGGCTCAAGCAGTAGTGCGCTCATCTGGCATGCGTGGGGCGCTGGGTTCGATCCTCAGCACCACATAAAAATAAAATAAATATGACACTGGGCATATGGAGGAATTCAATTCATAATTTCAGGGATGGTTTTATGATTATGAAGAATATATATTACAGATATA
>NW_026003207.1:0-2195 GCF_001458135.2 Marmota marmota marmota | reverse complement strand
CAGATGAAACTGATGTATGTCGTTTTTAAGAGTATATTTCTTCACCCCCCCCCCCCCACTGCACATGCTTCTCATTATCCAAGAGGCCTGGACTCAATCAGTAAAGGAGCAGAGAAACCACATAATTGAAAGGAGAATGACGGTGGTGCATACTTGGAATATTTGTGGGAAGGGGATTGCTGACATCAGAAAATGTAGTGGCCTGAGTGTTAACAGCATTGAAGAGAAATCAGCTTTCTGTGTTTCTGTGTATTGAGGATTATTTTTAAGGGTATAGAAATATGGGCCAGGTTTGACATCCTTTTACGAAGTTGTCATGGAAACTTTGATGAAGGTTGTTATAGAATAGTTCAATTAAAACCTTCCCCATTAGGAAGCTAATTAGTGCATCCCTTACTCATTTTGGTTCTTTTTAAGGGGCATGGATTTACATTGAGTTAGTGACTTTTTTCCATGTGATAGCAAACTAAGATAAAAATCACAGATGGGGAAAATTATTTAAATTGCCTATTTTAAAGAAATTGAATTTCCTCTTTATTACATTTAGGTTTTCAGTTTAGATTTTTGTTTTACTCTGTTTATACGCAGTGATCACATTTTAGTTTAGTAGCCAGTTTAACTTTCTGGATCATGGGCTGTAAACCAAAGTGTATTCATTTGAGTTTCCCATGTGAATTGGAGAAAGACAACTAATCATAATAAACCATTTTATTAAGGTAATATTTGATTTTCTTTCCTTCTACAATTACTTTCTCTCTGCTCTGTGTGTGTGTTGAGAGAGAGAGGGAGAAGGGAGGGAGGGACTGGGGGAGGCAGATTGTTTTTTAAAAGCAAACAATTTTGGGAGCTAAGAAAATATTGATGACCCCCTTTACCCCCAAGAGCATTCTGTCTGCCTCAGGCTGCCAGTTAGGCTTTGGTTAGGGGAATGTGATGAGTTTTCTGACCTGGTGCTTTCTGGGACCAGACTAAGCACTTCTCTCTTGGTAGCCTGAAGGAGAGGGGTTATGGTGACAATAGGAAGGCAAGATTGCTAGCAGTCCCCTACCCTCGCCATTCTAGTGATGGAACCCAGGGCTTCTCCCATGATAAGCTAGTGCTCTACCACTAAGTTACATCCCCAGCCCAGCCTAGCAAATTCTTTCTACTATACTCCATCTTTTTTAGGGGAATGAGTACTGGCCTCTCAGGTTTCAGGGCCATTTGCAGTACAGTAGATGCTCTATAGTAGAATATATAATTTGGGTCTGCTGTGGTTTTCCTTTGTCCCATAACTTGTAGGGGCCAGTCATTCTGTACATATGTTCCCTGATGCTATCCCCAGGGTATATGTTTGCACTAGTGTTTGCAAGTGGGCAAGTTGTCTGGGTTATGTGATTTGTCATTTAACTCATCACTCCATAGTCCTCCTTGGGAAGGAAGAGTCTAGATTTAGTTTTGCGGTGGCAGCTCAGTCAAACCAGGTTGCTAGTGCTTGCAGGCCAGTAGCAGGAGGAGGGGCTGCTCCTGCCTTGGGAGAGTGACTCAGGCCCTTTGGCATGAAGATACGAAATGCTGGCCCCTGTCCATGCACCTGCTGGATGCCACACCTGCACTACACACCTGAGACCCACTCAGACACAAAAACCAGACCATAGGAGGAGGGGACTCCCTTCGAAAAGGTTCAGCAAAACAGGGAGCTCCCCTGGGAATTACATTTAGCCATCCCAGTGTTGGTTTGCACAGACATCTTATATATTTTCTGCTGGGTGCAGCTCACTCACTTGCTCAAGATATTGTTGGAGTGCTAAAGGAGTTTGCTTTTGGAGTGGATTTTTCTTGTGAACTCTCCTCTTAAGAACCAGAAAGCAGTCTGTGGAGGATTTTGTCTTATAATTGAACATAGGGCTGAAAGTCAGACCTGGCTTCTCATCCTGGCCAAATTAGTTATCATTAGCTATTTGTTCTGAACTTGAGTTTCTCCAGCTGTAAAATGGAATTAATTGTATATGCCTTTATTTCTGCACAGAGCTGCTGAGAAGGATAACAGAAGTGAAAGAGTGTTTACGACTTCTTAGAAGGAAGACTGAAGAACTAAAGGTAATAATAATATATTCCATGTCTTTCATATCTTTTCTTCTCTTGCTGTTGCCTCTAGCAAAATCTTCAGGAAGGAAGTTGTTATTCACTCAATATGCAATTATTAAGGAATATAT
>NW_026003206.1:0-2195 GCF_001458135.2 Marmota marmota marmota | reverse complement strand
CAATTTGCCATAACTCATTTGGTCATAAACCATGGGGTTAACCCTAGTTGGTGAAGATAAAATATTGTGAGATTTGATGTAAAATTTGACAAGTTTTCCCCCAGGAATATTAATTTTTTATGTAAAGTAGTAGCATTCTGACGATGTAAAGAAAGTGATGCTTTTGTACAATCATATAAAGATATTTATTCACAAACAGCAACAAGTTTATCAATCTTATCATTACCTGATGCTAAAGGATCTGGAAGATTAGAATGTGCCCTTATATGGCTAATGAAACATGGATGGTGACACATTTGAATTGTCTTTCGTAAGATCTAAAACAAATTAAATAACTCTTGAAATAGTGTGTTCCCAGTAGTTGATGTTTCAATATTTTTTGTAATATGAACTGCATGTGAACTATCTGAATAAGTAATGCTTGGCTCATTTAAAAAGTGAATTAAAGCACAAATGAGAGCTTGAAGTTCTGCTCATTGTGCAGAAGTATAAGATGTCTGTATTATCTTTGTATGAGTCTGGCTATAGAAACCTGCTTTTCCTGAACTCGATCCATCAGTAAAAATTGTTAATGCTCCAACTATTGGTTAAGCACGTACACTTTTGGGAAAAATAAATGTAATCACAAGAGCAAACTGAATAATTTTATCATGAAGGTAATGGCTTTCCATTTGACCAGGGAAATTAGCAAAAGCTATCTGCCAAGTATTAGAAGATTGCCAAAGCCAATCATGCTCTTGAGTAGAAAAGGGGGTAACAATAATATTAGGCTATGACCCAACTATCTGCAAAACTCGTGCTCTTCCTTTAAAAAACTGCACAATAAAGCTATGAAATGGAGTCAATAACTTTTTAGGAGAATGAGGTAGGCAAGGCCACTCAATAATTCCCAATTATTGCCACATTGCTCCTGTAGGAGTATGAACATTGGGAAATGTTAATCAATATATAGGCTATTGTGGATTAATTCTAGTAAGCTGTGCAGTCTTCATGGCAGAGTCAACCTTTGTTATGCCAATCCTTTCTTCTGCCATAAGTTGATGAGAAGGTAGTGAAGGATCTCCCTGTATAATCTGAAACAAAGGAATCAAATCTACACTGGGTAGGATTAAACTTGGTCACAGCTAACTAATATCACCTAGTAACTTTTATAGGTCATGTGCCTTGGGCAATCTAATGTTCTTGAGGGTGCCTCCATAGTTTCCAAGGTTAAATCTAAATCCCCATGGCTCCATAGTGACAGAAGACCCTCAAGTAATTCATGGGTGGCAACTTGCAAATTGGTGAGGCCCTACCTCAAAATAAAACATAAAAATGGTTGGGGACTGGTCTCAGTAGTAAAGTGCTCCTGGGTAAAACCCCCAGTATAAGAAAAAAACAAAAAAAAACAACAAAGAAAACAGCTGGAGGGCCATGCACATGTCAGACAAAATCAGCTGTGACAGAAATTGTTATATAGAGGCAAGAACATTATATATACTTGTAATTGTATATATTAAATTATATATTAAATATATATATGCATATTTATGATAAAAGTTAAAATATACATTACATATCAATAGAGTGGGCAGTGTCACAAGCTAAGTTATAAATGTATACATGTCTAAAAACAGAGTTCCAAAATGCATGAAATGAAAACTACCAGGATTAAAGGAAGAAAAATTTCTACAAAAAGGGGAGGATAATTTGTGATATCCCACTTTCAAGAAAGAATGAAATAACTAGCAAAAAGTCCATGTAAAACAAAATGACTTGAACAATAATATAACTACACTAGGTCTAGAGGACTATAAAGAATATTCTGCCCAAAAGGTGAAATACACATTTTACTCCAGTGTGTAGGAAACATTGTGCAGAACTTGCCATTTTAAAGCCATAAAAATGTCAATAAATTTAAAAGCACTGAAATCAGTACAAGTATCTTTTGTAACTACAATGAAATTAAGTTAAAAAAACAGAAAATTAAAAAATTTGCAAACATGTAGCAATTAGACAGTATACTCTGTAGGAAGAACAAAAAGAAAAAAAATAGAAAATAAAATGAAAGCAAACATGCCAAAACTTATGCGGTGCAGCTAAAGTAGCCCCCAGAAGAAAATTCATAACTACAGAAGCCTACATTATAAAAGAAAAACTACCCAAACAAAAACATAATTTTACACAGTAACTAGACGAAGAGAAGCAAGCTGTAA
>NW_026003205.1:0-8139 GCF_001458135.2 Marmota marmota marmota | reverse complement strand
AAGTATTCTCTGATATCTGTGGTGGAAATTCATCTCTTCCTGCAATACCTCACACCCCTTTCTGCCAGCATTACAGCATATTTCATGTGCTATGCATTGCACTTTTTTTCTGTACAGTCGCTCTTTCTCAAGAGGTAACCTGTGAGACCATTATGCTTAGCAAGAGTATATACAGTCATGCACAACTGTATTTAGTTGTACAAGGTTTTACTGGAAAGCAGATCCATGACATATACTAGATTTTCAAAGATTCCATACTCAAAAAAATAAGAACCACTATTATAAAACTTCATTTCTTGTTTCTCTAGGTTTCTCTTTTTCTTTATGGGATAAAAATGCTTTTCAGTTATAAAGGCAACACATACACACTAAGAGAATATTGTGTGTGTGTGTTTGTCTGTGTGTGTGTGTGTGTGTGTGTGTATTCATACATTACTTAAGGTAATGTCTATCGCATTCCTCCAACTTTTTTATACCCCTTTCCCCCTCCCTCCCCTTTTCTCTATATAGAGTTTGTCTAATCTTCCCATACTCCCCCTCCCAACCCCACTATGAATCAGCCTCCTTATATTAGAGAAAACATTCAGCATTTGGTGTTTTGGGATTGGCTAACTTCACTTAGCTTTATATTCTCCAACTCCATCCATTTACCTGCAAATGTCATGATTTTGTTCTATTGTATTGCTTAGTAATATTCCATTGTGTATATATCCCACATTTTGTTTATCCATTCAACTACTGAAAGGCATCTAGGTTGGTTCCACAGTTTAGCTATTGTGAATTGTGCTGCAATAAACATTGATGTGGCCATGTCCCTGTAGTATGCGTTTTTTAAGTCCTTTGAGTATAGACCAAGGAGTGGGATAGCTGGGTCTAAGGTGGTTCCATTACCAGTTTTCCAAGGAATCTCCATACTGCTTTCCATATTGGCTGCACTATTTTGCAGTCCCACCAGCAATGTATGAGTGTGCCTTTCCCCCCACATCCTTGCCAACACTTATTGTTATTTGTATTCTTTTTAGCTGCCATTCTGAATATTATTCAGAGAAATAAGACCTAAAGCATTGAACACAATGGCTAACATTTATTGATTACTTACAACATCAAGTTCTTTAGTGTTTATGTATTATATAATTTAACACTCATAGAACCTCTATGGGATAGATACAATTATTGCCCTCTATAGGACATTAGATTATATTTCTATATTTGTACATAATAAAGATAAAATTATATTAGTGACTTTTTACTAGGGGTTCTATGTATCAATAGGAAAAATGTTGAACACCCCGTACAAAAATGTATGAAAGTTATAAACATATGATTGAAAAATACAACATGTAGATAGAAGGAAAAATGTTATATCTGAGAAAAATACAAAAGCAGCATGCATTTTTGGATGATACAGACACACACACACACACACCACGTGCACACATGTATGGCTCAGTGCTAGTGGCAATTTAAAAATAAAACCTCTTATCTTCCGCTGCTTGAAGTGTGAATTGGTACCCTGGTCCTTTTCTTTCTCTTCCTGTCTTTTAGTGTCTTTGTTCTGCTGTCTCTTATAAGAACTTAGATTAAGTTAGAATCTTTTGGTCATAGTAGTTCAATCTCTTGTCTCACTAACCTTTCACTTTAATTTTGTTTATTGTAAACATTCGTTTAACTACACTTTGTTTTGTAAGCTTAATCCTACAGTTGGAGTTTTTATTCCCACTATTGAATTTCCTGTCCCCATTTCTTTTTGTTTGCCTTTTATAACTTCTAAGTCAATCCTTTTTCTATTTTCATTTCTCATCTTAAGCCTATTTGAATCTTCTGAACCATCTCATAAATTTTAACCTCTTTTCTTCCGTTACTCTCTGTTTAAATTTTTTTTAAATGACTTGTTTGATGATATCTATTGAAAAGTTCGCTCTGCCTTATGAAATCTCAGATGCACTCTGGATCATTCAATCAATATTGAATTGGTTGAGAGACTGGGTACATTTAAGAATTGCTGAACGCTGCAATAATCAGTTCTAGAGCTCCAGGAGGTTATTTAACCTATCCATGTTTACATACTTGATAATGCTATAAAAGGTTTGATCCAGTTCTGATGAACAAAAATACACATGGGCAGAGAACTCGTAAAGATGGAATGCTGTAGTTCATTTCAGTAAATAGTGTTGAAGGTCTGAATCCTTCCAAATAAAAGTTAGATTCTAGATTATATGCATTCCCCATTACGAGTCACTTAACTTGAGATTTTCAGCTAAATAAAAAAAAATCTTAATTGAAGTTCTAAATTAGTCAGTGAATTCTTATAAGGCTTAAAAACGTTGTACAGGCTTTCATCAAGAGGAAATAACAAATTTTACATGTGTGAACCATTACTACCATTTCTTAGAAGAAATGACTTGTAAGTTTTGGGTTTTTCCCTTGCTAGCAAGACAGGGAGATTAACCCAGGACTCTGGATCAAAAGAAAAATGGAAGAACTAAGCTCAGGCTTTGTCTTTAAGGTGAATACAGGATGGTGGGATGAGACTGCATCCATTGAGTCTGCTCTGATGGAACCAATGTTAGGGCTCTAAGAGCATCATGGTGGAATGTTAAGTGTGTGGGGATGGAGATGGGGAAGGAGGCCACAGATAATTGCAGGAATTGATTCTTTCTGTCTGGTACCACTGCTACAGCTTGACCCTATCCAGGCAGACAAAAAGCAGAGGGCGGGTCTACTTAGGGATCATTCTTGAATAGAAAGGTTGAAAAGAATTTTGAATAATGATCATATGCTATTGTCCAACCCATAGTTGCACAATTCATCCCAATCTAATATCTCTTTCCCTATCATCCCTTACCCCACATCTCTCACCCTCCCTTTCCTTCTCACTTTCATTTTCTTATTCCCACTAAACTTTAAGTTCCTAGAGCCATCCCAAATTCACATCTCTAGCCTCAAATCTTACAAAATGTTTGGCAATTTCCCTCTACTACTAAATAGCTTTGTCACTGTGTTATATCACTTCAGCTACCACCATTTTTTTTCTGCTACTAGATGAAGAAAGTCCTTACTACACAGAGTGACCATTAGATTAGTGAGATAAAGCATGAAAGATGCCCACCATGGCACCCAGGGAACACAGCTGCTTCTGCCCACAAGCACCTTCCTCCTGCATTTTAGTGTACTCCTGTCCTCACTGTCACCCTGTGGGTGCACCCACATTCCTTTGCACACAGAACTCATTCATTCCATGGAGACTCTCTGGGTGGCTGTGTGCCTGGAACCAGAAAACAAAGTGCCTTTCATATCACTGCTCTCATTCTTCCTTAGAGAACTTTAGAAGGGAGAATTAATTTTCTTTTTTATAACAGGGAAGCCAAGCCTCAGAAAAATGAAGGAACTTTCCCAAGAGCCCACAGTTGGTGAACCCCAGAGCCAAGATCCTCCCATAGCTCCAGAGCTGGAACAGTCTCTCCATATGTGGCCTGTATCCTGTAAAGCACTTCCTGTTATCTGGCACATGTTGAGGAAGAGGCTTTCTCCTCTGGTTATTGATATTTTGATTTATCTTAGTAAAAGTGCCACAGGAAAGCAAGGAGCTGAAACTCCAAACTTTGGTTCTTGTGTTCTGATGAAAGAAAATTTAAAGTCAGACACCAAAAGTCAGATAAGAGAACTTTATTAGAAGTGAAAGTGAGGTGAAAAGAAAAAAAAAGTAAAAGAAAAGTGAGGGATAAGCAAAACGCACTCTCAAGGGAGAGAATGGGCCATCTCCAATAAAGAATGACAAAGTAAACAATGCTATCCCCAATTTCATTCCTATTTGATGTTTACCAGGAGAACTGAGGACCACCTTCTGTACTCTTTGCCAATCAGGTGTTCAACTCTTCCTTTACATCAGGTGGTGGAGTTTTAGACCTTAGTTGGTCCTCTCCAGAACTTTCATGGTGGCCATTTTATTTCAGGGGGGCTTCATCTATAAGTCAATCCTATGTTAATGTCAGCACTGGGGTGAATTGCTGGTCAGAAGTTACCTTAGTGCACCTGCACTACTAAAGGGATCTTTCTCCCTAGATAAATGGAGGTACTTTTAGGAGATACTTTTAGCCATAATTCCTAGCTTCATGTCAACATCAATGGATTCTATCAAGAGTTAGTACCATTAATCCTTTTCTCTTGACATATTTCCTGATAAGCTCATTTCACTTCTGTTTTTTTTCTACGAATTATCACATTTTGTTGTCTTCTTCACTTTTGAAATAAAGAAGACACTAACGTAAGTTAAAGCTACAACCTAACAAAAGAAAAAAAAAAGATTTAACTTCTTAAATTCCATATTTGCTACACCAGACTTACATTAAACATACCTAACATAAACCTTATAGACAAAATAATATAATATGAAGACACAAAAATGTATATAGGAAAAACAAAGTCTTAAGGACTATTTAATATCTTTAGATAGAGAAAGATTATTTATATAAATTAATGAAAGTTGTTAAAATACTAAAATTAAAAACCCACTAAATTGAAAATGGATACTGATAACCCAGAAAATCATATTAAAAAATAAGATTCCCTCTCCCCATAAGAAAAAGAAAAAGAAAAAAAAAGCATACCCAGCAAATTTTGGAGTTCAGATGTGCTGTATTTTCTGCTTTCGCTAAACTCTAGGATGCCTCAGGTTAGGGACCTTGTTTATTTTAGTTAGTCATATCTTTATGCCTTCTTTTAGTGACACATGGTAGATGCTCACTCTATTCATACTGGTTGAATATATGAATATATGTTCATAAGGAAACTTCCAAACCTCCGTGAACTAAATTTGAGTTTAGCTGAGGAAAAAAAGTTCAGAACTATTCCTATCACACACACTTCCCTCAATGTGAGCCCTTTAGCTTCACACATGCCCTGTGTCCCCAGACACACAGACAAGTGCATGTTCAACTGTGACTATAACTGTTTTTCAGTTGGTGAAGAAATATGGGAATGTTCTTAGCCTGGATTTTGGTAACCTGTCTTCAGTGCTCATAACTGGACTGCCCTTAATCAAAGAAGTTCTTTCTCAGACAGACCAGTCCTTCGTGCACCGCCCTGTAACCCCTCTCCGAGAACGTATCTTTAGGGAAAATGGTAAGTTTATTGATGACAATAAGGTGTGCATTTGAAATGCTATGGTCTCTTCACCATGCCTCTATGCCTATAATTTTCTGACACTTCCAGAAGTTAACCTCATTATGAAATAAATGCCTTCCATTATAAGAAGCCAAATGCCCACATTTCCTGGTTGAAAACATCTCCTTCTAAAGATTTGTCTGAGTGGTTGCTGATAGAGATTTTGGAGAAACCACATGTCCTGCACAAACTCTGGATGCTTTGATAATGAAGTAATCATATCACCTAATTATAACAGAGGAGGAAACAGTGTGTGAAGAAGCTTCAGACCTAATCTTCAAAGAACTCTGCCATTTCAAGATTTGATAGAAAATGAAACGGAACAGGATATAAGAAGTTTCTGGAAGGGATTAAGAAGAAAATATGGAAGTGAATACCCTGAATTCCACCAGAAATGGGTGTGCAAGAAAAATGCATCTCATGCTGCTGCTAAAAGACCAAGTGAAACGAGGTTGAAAGATAGCCCTGGACTGACTGCAAGGAGGGACATTTCACTGGGTTGGTGGAGCTGTGATGGCAAAACCAGACCTGGTTGTGAAATGAATTATAAAAAATGTTATGGTAAGAGGGACTGAGGCTGTGGCTCAGTGGTAGAGCGCTTGCCTAGCACATGTGAGGCACTGGGCTCAATTCTCATCACACATCTATCTAAAAAATTATTTTAAAAAAATGTTTTGGTAAGAAAACTATGCCTGGGGAAGGTTCAGTTGCCCTCCCCTCTCTCAGACTTTCTCTTGGAAGCCTAATTAACCATGGGTTGAATAACCTTTTGAATTGTAAATAACTACCCTAGGGATCTGACTACCCCCTCTTGAAAGAGCCCTTTCTTCCTACCTGTTTCTGTGAGCATGTTAGAGACCCTGCACAGGGCCTTTAGCAGAGTAGATTAGGAAAAATTTTAAGAGAAAAAAGCCCCAGTGATAGGACAGGTCTAAGATGACATGAAATCATGAATAAATGTTGTGAGAAACTGTGGATCAGGGCTCAGAATTTGGAGTTTTGTTTTCCTCCGGGCCCACCAGCATAAAATAGAGTTTGGAGTTCTCCTCTCTGAGTATTGCTTGCTGCTTCTCCACCAGTCTTGTTTCCCACAACAGAGCCAAAGCCAGGCATCACAAGAAGTTGAGGAGTAGCCATGGGGAAGTGGAAGGGCGCATGGCATTGCCTGTGTAGTGAAATGGATGGTGGTCTTTTGCACACAACAGGATGTTTTTCCCCTTTCTCCTATGCTGTTCTTTCTGTGTGGAATACTCACTGGTCTCTTGCTTTGTTGAATGATTCCTTCATCTTTTAAGGTCACACTTAGGACCTCTCCTTTATAGGACTTATCTCTGAGTGCATTCTTGGTACTTAGCTTGCCATAACTATTGAACTGTACTTATGTGGCTACTGATTAAAGCATGAGTTTTAGAATCAGGGAGACTTGAATTTGAGTACCTGGTTAACTGATTACTATATGACCTTGCAAAATTTACTTTATCCCTTATTCCCATTCAGTAAAATTCAGGGGAGGGCAGAGGAGGGAGGGCAATAATTGTATCTATCCCATAGAGCTTCTATGAGTGTTAAATTATGTAATACATAAAAAACACTAAATAACTGATGTTGTAAGTAATCAATAAATGTTAGCCATTGTGTTCATTGCTTTAGGTCTTATTACTCTGAATAATATTCAGGTGTCTTAATGTCCCTCCTCTTTTCCATCTGATACACATTTCCATACAATTTGCCAGATATTTGCATAGTAGAATCAGAATACCATAATATTGGCTTTTCCCCCCTAGGATTGATCATGTCTAATGGCCAAATATGGAAGGAACAAAGAAGGTTCACCCTGACAACATTAAAGAACTTTGGTTTAGGAAGGAAGAGCCTGGAGGAACGTATCCAAGAGGAGGCCTACCACCTTGTTGAGGCAATCAAAGTGGAGAATGGTGAGCATTTCACAAGAGCATTTACAGGAGCCTATGGCCTATGCATTCACTGGATAGATACTTTTTAAGTGCCTAAGTGCTTGCCCTATGACCAGCACTGTCCTAGGCTCTGAGGATACAGTAGGAAACAAATACCATGACACTTCTCTCAAGGAGTGCTAGAATTCAGTGCGCAAAGACAAACATTAAACATATTATGGTATTTAAGTCCTGGTTATCAGTTCAACCTCCCTGGCATTGACTGTATCCTTGCTGTATCACAGACCCCATATAGGGGGCTGTGGCCAGCACCTCCTCTAGGATTCTCTAGTAGGTATATCTGTGTCAGCTAGAATAGACTCCTGTTGAAAACAGGAAGAAACCAATGATTTTGAAGAACTCTCTACCTTTCTCTACCTCCAGGACAGCCTTTCAACCCTCACTTCAAGATCAACAATGCGGTTTCAAACATCATTTGCTCTATCACCTTTGGGGAGCGCTTTGAATACCAGGATGCTCAGTTCCAGGAGCTGCTGAAGTTACTGGATGAGGTCACGTTTCTGGAGGCTTCGAGATTCTGTCAAGTAAGCAGTCATCTTCTATATGCTGGTTAAGGCCATTGGGGCTGATCTCATATACACATAGCTGCTGCTGCTGCTGCTGCTTCTTCTTCTTCTTCTTCTTCTTCTTCTTCTTCCTCTTCTTTTTAAATGAAATGTACTATTTTTAAATTAATTTAACAAAAACTTACTTGAAATCAGCTTTTTGACTTTAGTGTTTTTAATAATGTTGAAAATTTACCAAATGCAAAAAACATTTCTAAGATTCCTATAGAGTACAAAATTATACAAGACATACACTTACGTACTTGTTTTGTTCTTTTTCAAAAGAACATATTGCCATTGCTCTTGCCTTTGAATCTCTCCTCTCCATGTTACTTTTAAAATATCCATTTCCTTCCTGTCTCAAGCACCCTTCTGAGTGCAATTTCTCTCCTGGTGTGTTGTTTTAAGATTCGCCCGTTTTGGTTGCTCTTCCTCTTTTTTTTTTTTTTTTTTTTTTT
>NW_026003204.1:0-2195 GCF_001458135.2 Marmota marmota marmota | reverse complement strand
TAAGAATTTTTTAATTTCCTCCTTGATGTCTTCTATAATCCGTTGATCATTCAGTAACCTATTATTCATTCTCCAAGTGATGCATGATTTTTCCCAACCTTTCACCTTCAGTCTATGTATGTCTTTTCCTATCAAATGCGTCTCCTGTAGGCAGCATATTTTTGGATCTTTTTTTTTTTTTGATCTATTCTACTAGCCTGTGTCTCTTAATTGGTGAGTTTAAGCCATTAACATTTAGGGCTATTATTGAGATATAAATTGTTCTTCCAGCCATATTTGTTTATTTATGTTACTTAACATGGTTTGTTTTTCATCTTTGATTTTTTTCCCTTTACTGTACTACCTCCCATTGTTGGTTTTCATTGTTATTTTCCATTTCCTCTTCCTGTAATGTTTTGCTGAGGATGTTTTGAAGAGATGGTTTTCTAGCTGCAAATTCTTTTAACTTTTGTTTATTGTGGAAGGTTTTAATTTCAGCTTCCATCCTGAAGCTTAATTTTGCTGGATACAGAATTCTTGGTTGGAACCCATTTTCTTTCAGCATTTGAAATATGTTGTTCCAGGATCTTCTAGCTTTCAGAGTCTGTGTTGAAAGATCAGCTGTTATCCTGATTGGTTTACCCCTAAATGTAATCTTCTTCCTTTCTCTTGTAGCTTTTAAAATTCTCTCCTTATTCTGTATGTTGGGCATCTTCATTATAATGTGTCTAGGTGTGGATCTCTTATGATTTTGCACATTCGGCGTCTTGTAGGCTTCTAGGATTTGGGATTCTGTCTCATTCTTCAAGTCTGGGAGATTTTCTCATATTATTTCGTTGAACAGATTGCTCATTCCTTTGGTTTGGACCTCTACACCTTCCTGTATCCCAATGACTCTTAAGTTTGGACTCTTTATGTTATCCCATATTTCTTGGATGTTCTACTCATGGTTTCTTAAGAGTCTCGCTGAGCTGTCTATGTTCTTTTCAAGTTGAAATACTTTGTCTTCATTGCCTGATGTTCTATCTTCTATGTGTTCTACTCTGCTGGTAGTATTCTCATTTGAGTTTTTCATTTGGTTTATTGCTTCCTGCATTTCTAGGATTTCTGTTTGTTTGTTTTTTATATCCTCTATCTCCCTGTATAGTTGATCTTTTGCTTCTTGGATTTGTTTATGTAATTCATTGTTGAAGTGATCTTTCATTGTCTGATTTTGCTGTCTAATGTCTTCCTTGAGACTCCAGATCATCTGAAGCATGTATATCCTGAATTCTTTATCTGACATTCCATCTGCTTGCAGATATTACCTCTTCTAATGTTGAGTTGACCTGCATTGCTTGTGGTCCTTTTTTTCCTTGTCTTTTCATACTGGTCACGTTTCTTTCTGCTTGGTAAAACTGTTGTGTTATTGAATTTCCCCCCTATATATTTATATTGCTCTTGTATAGTTGCAAAGTCTCCCTTTTGTGGAGAAACACAATGTTAACAGTTCTCAATATCAATAGTACATCATCTAAGCACATGTTTTCCTTATTACTACATTTATAGCGAGACTCTATGTCTACAAATGTTCGTTATGATTATCGTTTACAAATATAGTCATTAGTTTCATGAAAGGCATACCTTTTCTGGTAGCTTGAAGAAAACTGGATTTCAGGTGTAGGATGTAATGTTTATGGGGCAAGGAGTGAGGGTATGGGGTTAATCTAACTTAGTAACTTTGGAGAGCTCTAACCAATAGATGGGTAATTTAAGGAAGAATGTATAGATTCAAATTCCTATCTGTATTTATAAGATTACCCTATTTACGAATAGTAAAATTTAGGGGGTTGCAAGTGGGATAGAGGGAGTAAGAGGGAGGAAAACAGATAACAAGAAAAGGGAGAGAAAAAAGAGAGTGGGAAAAAGACAATACAAGAAAAAAAAAAGGAATAAAAAGGGGGAAGGGAGGTGGGGCATATGCAATTCCTCTATAGTATATTATTCTGGTGATTCAGTTGTTCAAGACCTTTTTCATGTACAATTTTTGGTTTCACATATGTTGAGGTTGCGAAGACCCGAGGGGGAAGGGTAGAGGAGACTGGGTGAATGGCTGAAAAGAGAGAGAGAAGAGAGAAAAAGAAAGAAAGAAAAAAATGTTTCTCAGAACTCTGTTTTCATTTCTTCCAGTTGGTGGCGTTGTCTATTCCTAGTTTGAGTCCCTGCCATCGACTGGG
>NW_026003203.1:0-2195 GCF_001458135.2 Marmota marmota marmota | reverse complement strand
AAAAAAAAAAAAAAAAAAAAAAAAACACCATTTGAACCAGTTATCCCACTCCTTGGTGTGTATTCAAAGAATTTAAAATCAGCATATGACAGTGACACAACTACATCACTCTTTATAGCACCTTAATTCACAATAGCTAAGCTATGAAACTGACCTAGATGCCCTTCAATAGATGAATGGATAAAGAAAATGTTGTATGTATACACAATGGAATATTTCTCAGCCATAAAGAATGACTATATAACATCTAACAGCAAATGGAGGAATCTGGAGATTGCGTGCAAAGTGAAGTAAGCCAGTCCTATAGAGCCAGAGGTCAAATGTTTTCTCTGATATGTGGAAGCTAACTGTAAATGAGGGGTGGGGTGGTAGATGTTCTGTAGATTGGAAAACAGGGAGTGGAAGAAAGGAAGAGGAGATAGGAAAAGGAAAGATGGTGAAATGAATCTGACATAATTTTTCTATGTGTATATATATGAAAACATCACAGTGAATCTCACCATTATGTGTATCCACAAAAAATGTGCATGTGTAATCGATGTGATTCTGCAATCTGTATACGGGGTAAAAATGGGAGTTCATAATCCACTTGAATCAAATGTATGAAATATGATATGTCAAGAGCTTTGTAATGTTTTGAACAACTAATAATAATAAAAAAAAAGATTCTAGCACACACAAAAAAAAAGAATGGGATCCTAATTAGACTAAGATATACTCCTTGCTTGTGTAATTATATCAAAATGGATTGTACTGTAATGTATAAAAATAACCAATAAATATAAATAAATAGATAGATAGATAGATAGATGGATAGATGGATAGATAAATAAATAAAGTGAAGAACCTGATGAATAGAATAAACAGAACAAATACATGGTCCTATGCGATCCTAATATAGGATAGTCACATAACAGTGCAGGTAGACAGATCATCTCATAGATTATAGATTCTCTGTATTGGAAAAGAAGCTCCAAATATTAGGAAACATAGAACCAGACAATAACTTGAATTAATTTTAAAATTTTACAGCTGGGTGGAACATAAAAGAAAATCCACTACCCCACATTATTTACATAAATAACATATGCACTAGGAACAAAAATTTTATAAAACTGAAAAAGTAAAACGATATACATAAAAAATGTGAGTGTAGTAGGTCTAAGAAATGGGACTAAGAGTGAAGGAATACATCAACAAGAGTGCTGCTTTTCAGAAGAAAATGATATCTCATTATCTCACAAACATGATCCCTAATTCCTGGCGCCCACATTCCAAATCAAAGGCAGGGAACAGTCCATTGGTATGTTCCACTGAGATTCAGATTTACAGGTAAGTGTGCCAACTTTAGGAAATCACTCTAAAGAGAGTAAAAGTGTCGCGACCCCTTGCCCGCAAGGAAGACGCAACTCAGGAATCTTCTTTCAGCAGTTTATTCAGGCCCTTGATATTTCTTCTTCTCTCCCTCGGATGCCCCTCCCAGCCTTAATAAAGCATCTCAAGCCCCAATGCAAAGCTGCCACGTGGAGCTTTCTCATAGGGTGATGAAAAGTCATGCGCCAACTCTCCCAAATTAGGAGTTGTTTGTCACAGACCACAGCGGAGCCAGCGCCATCTTGTAATGGCGACCATAGTCTGCAGAAACGGCAGAAGTGGCTCACCACAGTTCCCCCTTTCTGTTTTCTTAAAACAATACAGGCGAGAGTAGAGGTCCTATCCCACTGTGCAGAAGTGGCTGCATAATATGGCTCAGTCTTAAGGAGGGCCCTTCCCCAGATCCGAGGCCATATCAGCCGACGCCTTTTTTCGTGGGGCGGGGAGTGGACGCGTCTAACCCGCATGCAATAGGACATGCTCTCCTTGAGGTCCACGTCAAGGATCACTCAAGTGCAGTGCTTTGCCTCGCATCCTGTATCGTGGCGATGGTGGACGAAGGGGGATAACTGAGGCTGAACTGTGGCTGTTTATAACGACAAACAAGTTGACAGCACCCTGAAAGAAAGGCACGGACTTTAAGACGATAGAAAAGCACTAGTGTGGAAACCCATCTGCGTGCAATGGCAGTAAGACCGGCAGAGTACAAGGGCTTTCCAACACTAAGAGAATAGCAAGGAAAGTCAGGTTTACTGTTTAAGCTGCACAAGCCAGACTTGAGGCGAGTTGCCATTTTCTAAAGCTGCAAGAGCCTGTATGAT
>NW_026003202.1:0-2195 GCF_001458135.2 Marmota marmota marmota | reverse complement strand
CTCTCTCTCTCTCTCTCTCTCTCTCTCTCTCTCTCTCTCTCTCTCTTTCTCTCCCCAGGGGCGCTTAACCACTGAGCCCCATCCCCAGCCCTTTTTATTTTATTTTATTTTAGAAACAGGGTCTCCTAAAGTTGGGTCTCTCTAAGTTGCTGAGGTTGGCCTCCACCTTGGGATCCTCCTGCCTCAGCCTCCCAAACTGCTGGGATGACAGCCGTGGATCACCGCGCCCAGCTGGGACTTCTCATTCTTTATTCTCAGCTCAAAAGTCACTTTCAGAGAGGCCTTCCCTGACCCTGCGAGACCCAGTCCCTCCACCACGCCTCGCCCTACGTTCTTGTGTGGCCCAAACTCACTCCCCCAAAACCCTAACCAAGGAGAGCCTCATACGCTGACCCCTTACAACTTGGAAATCCGCCCTGGGTCCTCCTTCTCCAGGGACCAATGCACCATATCATTTTCCCACATCTGAAGTGGGAGCAGATTTTTTAAAAATCAGGAAGAGCAGGATTAGGATTTCTTTTCTTTCTTTCTTTCAACCCAGGGGTGTGTAACCACTGAGCAACACCGCCAGCCCTTTTTTTTACATCTTATTTTAAGACAGGATCTATCTCCCTAGGTTGCTGAGGGCCTTACTAAATGGAGGAGGCTGGCCTTGAACTTGAGATCCTAAAGTCTCAGCTTTCTGAGCCGCTGGGATTATCAGCATGCACCAACGCACGTGGCTCAGAATTAGTATTTCTTGAGCATCTACTATGTGCTGGTTCCTGCACTGTAACATGTTAGCAGAGACAGATCATGACCTGCAAGGCTGCCATTGTCATCTTATGGATTAACACACACACACACACACACACATCCAAAGCTAAAAAAAAAAAAATTAAGTGGCATCCCCAAGGTCACACACAGTTGGCACTCAGAGGTGCCTAAGACATCAATCTGATCTCCAAGCCCATTCTATTTCCCCAATGACTCAACGTGGTCCACAGAGGAACTGGTTTTGCTTAAAACATCCCTCCCGCCAGGCACCATGGCGCACGCCTATAATCCCAGTGGTTTGGGAGGCTGAGGCAGGAGGATCTCAAGTTGGAGGCCAGCCTGGGCCACTAAGCGAGGCTATAAGCCAATTAAGGAGACCCTGTCTCAAAAATAAAAAGGGCTCGGTGATTGAGCAGCCCTGGGCTCAACCCCCAGCACCAAATAATAAAAATCAAATCAAATAAGTCGAACAAGCTTCCCTCCAAGAGATGATGGTCTCCGGCCCCGTCTCTGCCTCTCTCTGCCTCTTTCTGCTCCTCTCTTTGTGACCCAGCCTCATGGGAACCCATTTCCCTGTGGCCCAGAGAAAGCCAGAGATTTGTGTCTCTTTTAAAATAGTAATTTCCTCCCGGCGCGGGTGATTGCACCAGCCACCGTGATTGAGTGCTGAGCCCAAGGATCAAGTCCAGCAAAGATTTTCCCAGGAAAAAACTCAAAACGCTGAGGACCTTTCTGGCCTTGAGGGAGAGGTGGCCTCCTCTGGAGAGATGGCAGGGGAAGCCGCTCTTGGTGTCCTAAGACCCCTCTGCCTCCTGTGGGTCACTCAGAGGCCTCTGCACAGCTCACACTGCATGGTAAACATGCCACCCCGGGTTTGCACACACCCCGGGCGCACCCCTACCTGCCTGGACCCTGGAAGGACAGGTCTTCAGTCTTGACAGAGACAGAAGGCAAGCCTCACGGTCAGACTGCAGGTTGGTGGCCAGCGCCTGGTTCCTTGAGAATTCTTTAATGTTCTCTGCTGGTTGGGGACAGCTTCACTGAGTAGGAGCATGTCACCCCTGCTCCATCCCCTGGACCAGAGTGCTATCTATCTCCCTCTTCCCTAAGGTCACCCTGGGCACCCACCCAGAGCTCCAGCCTGCCGGGGTCTGGGGCACCAACCCTCTGCCGTCTCTGCTCCTGGGCCCTCAGAAGAGGCAGAGGTGAGAGACCTTACTTAGCCCTGGGGACAGGGCAGGAGCATCAGGACCAGCTCTCCTAGTCTCCTTGGGGGCCCCCCACTCTGGCTGGAAATAGACCCTTTCCCATCAGATGGAGAAAGACCCAACTTGGGGACTGGGCAAACCAGAAGGGGATCTGAGAACTACCAAAAGCCTCTGGGTCCCGTTTGAGGTTCACATCCAAACTATGCCACCTATAGGCTGTGTGACCTTGGG
>NW_026003201.1:0-2195 GCF_001458135.2 Marmota marmota marmota | reverse complement strand
GGCTTCCACTCCTGCTGTATCAATCTACACAAGTTATATTTCATTGATCCTTTATATTTTTTTTAATTCTCAATTTCATTGATTTTTGGCTCTGATTTTAATTATTTACTTCCTTCTACTGGTTTTAGAATTTGTTTTAGTCAGCATTATTTTTGTTTAGTCACCGCTGCGACCAAAAGACCTGAAAAGAACAATTTTAGAACTCCAGAAAAAGTTTATTTGACATCCATGATTTCAAGGTCTCAGTCCATAGATGGTCAACTCCATAATTCCAGACCCAAGGTGAGGCAGAAAATTATGGTTGTGGCAGAGGAAAGCAGCTTATACAGAGCACCAGGAAATAGAGAGAGCTTCACTAACCAGAAACAAAATATATACCCCAAAGGCATGACCCAAGGACCTACCTACTCCAAATACACTTTACCTGCCAAAATCTACCACCCAGTCAATCCATCCAGGAGAATTAATGCACTGATTAGATTAATACTCTCATAACCCAATCATTTCAGCTCTAAAATTTCTTGCATTGTCTCACACACGAGCTTTTGGGCAAATTTCACATAGTAGAATTCATTTTTTCTACCTTTTTCAAGTGTTTTGTGATGCATCATTAGGTTGTACATTTGGGATCTTCTTGATTTTCTTATGCAGGCACTCATAGTTATAAACTCTCTTTTTAGAATTGCCTTCATGGTGCCCCAAGGGTTCTTGTATTTTATATAATTATTCTCATTTGAACTTAAGAATTTTTAAATTTCTCCCCTGAATTATTCTTTCACTCATTCATCATTCAAAAGTGTATCATTCAATCTCCATGAGTTTATGTAGTTTCTGTAATTTTTTTTGGTGTTGATTTCCTATTTAATTCCATTATAATCTAAGTAGGTGCAAGGAATTACAAAAATTATTTTTGTATTCACTAAGAGTTGTTTTGCAGCCTAAAATATGGTCTTTTGGAGAAGGTTTCATGAGCCATTGAGAAGAAATTATATTCAAGTAATGTTAGATATTCTAAAGATGTATGTTGGATATTCTAAAGATGTATGTTGATTCCATTTGATTTATAATATTTTTAGGTCCAAAATGTCTTTACTGAGTTTATATCTGGATGAACTACCTATTGATGAGAGTGGAATATAGAAATCACCCAGCATTATTGTACTGGGAGCTGAGTCTTTAATTTGAATAGTATTAATTTTATATAGTTAGATGCACCCACATTGGGGACATAAGTATTTACTATCACTATATATTCTTGTTGAATAGTTTCCTTTATCAATAGGACATGATCTTTCTTCTTTTGATTAATTTTGTTTTGAATTCTGCTTTGTTAGAATATGAGAGTAGCTACTTCTGCTTGTTTTCAGGCTGCATTGGCATGGTATATCAATTTTATTCTTTTACTGTGGTTGCCTTTTCCTGTAACGTGAATCTCTTGTAAGCAACCTGGAGTTGGGTCTTGTTTTGTTTTCTGTTTTTTGTTTTTTTCATTCTGCCAGCCTATCTTTTAATTAGAGAGTTAAGATCATTCACATTAACTGTTGTTTTAGAGAGATGTTTATTAAATCTTACCATTTTGATTTACAATATGTAATTTAGTTCTCGTTCTCATTTACTTAGCTACTCTTCAAATGAGATTTGTTCACTTTTTATTTCATCTGTAGGCAGTATTTCTTTAAATAAGTTCTGTAGTGTCAGCTTTGTAGTCATGAATTCATTTAGCTTCTGCTTACCTTGAAAGGTTTTTATTTCTTTTTCAATTTTGAAGGATGCTTTGTTAGATATAGCAATATTGGTTGATGTGGACAGTGATGACTCAGATTGGGAGTCCATGATTGATTCATGGCTGTGGTGTGCCTGCAATCTGGGAATGTTTCTGTGCAAGGGATGCCAACTTGCTATGGTGATGGCCAGCCTGAAGAGGCTCTGTGAAAGAGTCTTATCAGTTTTGTCCTTGATCTCAGACACAAAGCTCCAGAGAATAGAGGATTTCTGAGTATGTCAAGAAAACCACAATGTTTCACCAGTGCTGCTACTTCCAAACCTGCCTGCTTAACATTAACTTTAGACAATGAGCTTCCTAAGTGCTGCAGGAAGCTCCAAGCATTGTAACAGTGAAATAGCTCCAAGAATGTTTGTAGCCCGGTAACTTTCTAGTGCACAAAAAACAATACCTCTATAGTCTTTAACTTCTC
>NW_026003200.1:0-2195 GCF_001458135.2 Marmota marmota marmota | reverse complement strand
TTTTTTTTTTTTTTTTTTTAACTGGTGAGTTTACTTTCTAGTAGGGAGAAAACTATATATAAATAATAAATTTTTTGGATAGTGAGGGCTTTAAAGGCAAATAAAACAAATGTGCAAAAACAAGAGAATGGGCTACAGAGTACAGAGAAGATGGTCAGGAAAGAGGTCTATGAGGAGAGGATATTTAAATTGTTATGAGAAAGATGAAGGAGCTATGGAGTCATGAGGGAAGAACATTCCAGGCAGAAGAAACAGCAGGTACTAAAGCCCTGAATCAGTTTTAACTGGAGAACAGATCATTCCAAAGTTTTGGGGGAGGATTTATCTATTTTTAATGTGGTACTGAAGAGCAAATGCAGGGTCTTAGGCATGCTAGGCAAGTGCTCTACCACTGAACTATACCTCTGCCCCCAGCCCTGGGTTGGAATTATTTAAGTGTATGTTTACAAATTATACTTGTAATAAAGACTAATTTGAAGTTCTTTTGAGATTTAAAATAGTTTTAAATACATAGTAGTAATATTGATGGAAAAAACAGAGGTCAATGACAATAGACCCAAATAACTAATAAATTTTGGAGAATTTATATTTATAATATTACAAGGGATATTGAGTCAGATTGGCTATAATCTTGGAAAATATTAAGGAAAGAGATGAAATTCAGTTGTAAGCAACTTAGGGGAAAAAGAATGGCTCTTTCATTTTAAGTGTATTATCTAAAGAATGTTTAGAAATAGAAAGGAATTAGATGATCAGATCAAGAGGTAAATGTATACCTTAGAGTAAGAAGTAAGAGGCCAGAAAGGGCTTAGAATACTTAGGAGAAGGTAAGATTCTTCAGTTTACTATATTAGCATTTTTTAGTGAAATGTTTATCTTGAGCCTTATCCATAAAGCAGTGATTCATACATTTTTGGACATTTCTTACCTTTTCACCAAAGATCACAAACTTAAATGACTACAGGGACCACATAGATATTGTAAAGGAATGACAGTCAAAATTTAGGGTTCAGTAAAGAATGCACACACCATGTAAGGATAACATGATTGATTTCATGCGAGAATGGGGTTCCTGGACTGCTAGATTTGAATTTTCAAGAAAAGTCAAAATTCACAGGTTTATCTGATGCTTCCTGTTGGAACTAGTTCAGTTTAAACAAACAAAAGCCACCACAGGTGAACTAGTAAAGCTGGCAAATGAATTGTATTTAGCCCATGATTTGCCTGTTTTCAATCCCTGCTCTATACTATTAATGTAGAAATACAAGTTTTTCTTTAAAATGAACCTACCATAAAATATGCAAGATTAACAACCCTTTTCTTTACTGCATAGGATGGTGCGTCCAAGGTTAACCATTTACGTCTGTCAGGAATCATTACAGTTGAGGGAACAGCAGCAGCAACAGCAGCAGCAACCACAACAGAAGCATGAGGACGGAGACTCAAATGGTACTTTCTTCGGTAGGTTGTTCTGGGCAGACCAGGATAGATGAAGAAAGGTGAAGAGATGATTTATGGCCATGTTGGTAATTGCTCACATTTATTGAGCTCCTAACATATGTCAGGTACTATTCCCAACACTTTTTACACACTTTAATTTTTACAACTAATAATTTCCTCTTTGTTGTGAATTTTATTGTTATCTCCAACATTTAAATGAGGAAAATAAGGCCTAGGGATATTAAATATTAACTTGTCCTAAGTCACACAGCTAGCAAGTACCAGCTAGGATTGATTTGTGAGTCCTTCTGAAAAGTGAGCATTCTTAATGATTAGATTACCTGCAAAGTCAGAGAACCTTTGTATTGACTACTGTTGCTATTTCTCCTTTGCAGTATACCATGCCATCTATCTAGAAGAACTGACAGCTGTTGAATTGACAGAAAAAATTGCTCAGCTTTTCAGCATTTCTCCTCGCCAGATCAGCCAGATTTATAAGCAGGGGCCAACAGGAATCCATGTGCTCATCAGTGATGAGGTAGGTTTTTTAGTACAGTTGAATTTCGTACAGATGATAATTAGTTTGTCAGGGCACCATGTAACAACAGCAAGATTAGTTCCACTGGAGAGGAGTTCGGTTTTTCTAGACAGGAGTTTTCTAAACTTTCTTTTTTATTTAATTTTTTTTTTTTTAAGATAGGATCTCACTATGTTGCCTAGGCTGGCCATGAACTCTTTTTTTTTTTTTTTTTTTT
>NW_026003199.1:0-2195 GCF_001458135.2 Marmota marmota marmota | reverse complement strand
TGCCTGCCCTCCTTGACCTTGATTAAATGACCTTTTGTACGAGTTTGTTAATGGTTTTAGCTGTTTACTTTTATTTTCTCAGGCTTCTAAAAATAATTTTTGAATTTCCATTGGGAAATGCCTTCCTTCAATTCAATGCCCACACCACTGCCACCGAAGACTTTTTCAAGTACAAATAAAATCTATGGACTGGCTGCTCTGAAAAGCCATCTTTGCATTGTTCCTGGGTCCAGCTCCCCACTCGCCGCAACCACCTCCACCGTGGGCCTCCTCCACTGCTGCGGACTCGGGCAGCTTTATCGCCAGAGTCCCTGAGCTCTAGTCTCCTTTTTAACCCACTGCATCAGATCACCAGCATGCCCACCATGTCAGACGCGGCGGTGGACAGTAGCTCTGAAATCCCCACCAAGGACTTAAAGGAGAAGAAGGAAGTTGTGGAGGAGGCAGAGAGTGGAAGAAACGCCCCTGATAATGGGAATGCTAATGAGGAAAATGGGGAGCAGGAGGCTGACAATGAGGTAGATGAGGATGAGGAAGAGGGTGGTGAGGAAGAGGAGGAGGAGGAGGAAGGTGATGGCGAGGAAGAGGATGGAGATGAAGATGAGGAAGCTGAGGCAGCTACGGGCAAACGGGCAGCTGAAGATGACGAGGATGATGATGTTGATACCAAAAAGCAGAAGACCGATGAGGATGACTAGACAGCAAAAAAGGAAAAGTTAAACTAAAAATAAAAGGCCGCCGTGACCTATTCACCCTCCACTTCCCGTCCCAGAATCTAAACGTGGTCACCTTGGAGTAGAGAGGCCCGCCCGCCTGCCCACTGCGGGCAGTGCCACCTGCAGATGACACACGCGATCTTCACCACCCAACCAAAACCACAACGTGAATTTGCAATAGGGGAGGAAAAAAGAACCAAAACTTCCAAGGCCCTGCTTTTTTTCTTAAAAGTACTTTAAAAAAGGAAAATTTGTATTTTTTATTTACATTTTATATTTTTGTATATATTGTTAGGGGTCAGCCTTTTTTAATGATCTCGGTTGACCAAACCAGCCTTTGGAGCGTTCTTAGTCCTACTTCTGACTTTACTTGCGCTGTGACCATGTTCATTAAAATCACAAAGGAGAAAAAAAAACCTTGTAAAGAAAAGCATACACAAAAAAAGTTACTGAGCATTCCAGTAACTTTTTTTGTGTATGTACTTTAGCTGTACTATAAGTAGTTGGTTTGTATGAGATGGTTAAAAAGGCCAAAGATAAAAAGGTTTCCTTTTTTTTTTTTACCTTTTTTTGTCTATGAAGTTGCTGTTTATTTTTTTTTGGCCTGTTTGATGTATGTATGAAACAATGTTGTCCAACAATAAACTGGAATTTTATTTTGCTGAGTTGTTCTAACAAAAAAATAAAATCTGTGCTTTCATGATTAAAATATTTTGAAGTTTTCCTACATTCTTGGAAACTTCTCAGCAGGGATACTAGACCTTTTATGATCATATCCCTGTCAACCTCTTTAGCTATCCCTGACCCACTTCTGCTATACTTTAGTCATCTCTAAAACTTGCATTTCTCCAAATGGGGTGCATGCCATCTCTGTCTCTTATGATTTTTCTCATGTTTATCTCTCTGCTTGGAATATCCTCTTGATCCTTCTGTACCAGATGATCTACTGCATTTATTGGAATCATCGTCTCTGTGAAATTCTCCATCTTTCACTCTGGGTTGAGGGGCTGTCACTCTGTGTGACCAGTTTGTTGAATTTGTATATATCATCACACATTTCTCCATATTTTTTTTATTATTTTCTTTTTAGTCATCAACCTTCCCTTTCAGACTGAATGCTTCTTGAGACAAGATTCATATAAACCCAGGGAAAACACCCTATATATTGACTCAATATATGGTTGTTGAAGAAATGAATTGATTTTTGCAATAATAAATCATATAAAGAAGTTATTGTTGGGCATGGTGGCACACACATATAATCCCAGCAGCTCAGGAGGCTGAGGGAGGAGGATCACAAGTTCAAAGTCAGCCTCAGCAAAAGTCAGACACTAAGCAACTCAGTGAGACCCTGTCTCTAAATAAAATACAAAATAGGGCTGGAAATGTGGCTCAGTGGTTCAGTGCCCCTGAGTTCAATCCTTGGTACCCCTACCCCCCCAAAAAAGAAGGTATTGTCATTATTTTGGGGAAAAGAAA
>NW_026003198.1:0-2195 GCF_001458135.2 Marmota marmota marmota | reverse complement strand
GAACTTGAGAAGAGTTTGTTTGATGAACATAGCTGCACCATTGTTTGGGGCATATATATTGATGATTGTTATGTCTTATTGGTGTATGGCTCCCTTGAGTAGTAAGTAATGTCCATATTTATCCCTTTTGATTAACTTTGGCTTGAAATCTACTTTATTTGATATAAGTATGGAAACCCCTGCTTGCTTCCTCAGTCCATGTGAGTGGTATGATTTTTCCCAACCTTTCACCTTCAGTCTGTGTATGTCTTTTCCTATAAAATGAATCTCCTGGAGGCAGCATATTGTTGGGTCTTTCTTTTAATCTAATCTTCTAGCCTATGTCTTTTATTGGTGACTTTAAGCAATTAACATTTAGGGTTACTATTGAGACATGGTTTGTGTTTTTAGCTATATTTGTTTATTTTTCTTATTTAACTTGACTTGGTTTTCCTCTTTGATTAGATTTCCTTTAGTGTACTACCTCCCTTTGCTGGTTTTTATTGTTGTTTTTCCATTTTCTCTTCATGAAATATTTTTCCAAGGATGTTTTGCAGTGCTGGTTTTCTAGCTATAAATTCTTTTAACTTTTATTTATCATGGAAGGTTTTTATTTCATCTTCAAATCTAAAGCTTAGTTTTGCTGGATACAAGATTCTTGGTTGACACACATTATCTTTCAGAGCTTGATATATATTATTCTAGGATCTTCTAGCTTTCAAGGTCTGTGGTGAAAAATCTGCCATTATCCTAATTGGTTTTCCCCTATATGTAATCTGATTCCTTTCTCTTGTGCTTTTAAAATTCTCTCCTTATTCTGTATGTTGGGCATTTTCATTATAATGTGTCTTGGTGTGAATCTGTTGTGATTTTGTACATTCACCATCCTGTAGGCTTCTTTAATTTGGATTTCCAATTCATTGCTCATGTTTAGAAAGTTTTCTGTTATTATATTCTTGAATAGATTATTCATTCCTTTGGTTTGGACCTCTATGCCTTCCTCTATTCCAATAAGTCTTAAATTTGGTCTTTTTATGCTATCCCATATTTCTTGAATGTTCTGCTCATGGTTTCTCATCATTTTCGCTGTATGGTCTATATTCTTATCTGATATCCTATATTCTAAGTGTTCTACTTTGTTGGTGATGCTTTCATTTGAATTTTTAATTTGGTTTATAATTTCTTGAATTTCAAGGATTTATGTTTGCGTTTTTTTTTTTTTCGTTTTTTTTTTTTTAGAACCTCTATCTCCCTGCTGAGGTGATTTTTTGCTTCTTTTGTTTATGTAGCTCATTGTCAAAGTGATCCTTCACTGCCTGTATTTATTCTCTTATGTCTTCTTTGTGATCCCAGAACATTTTACCCATATATATCCTGAAATATTTCTCTGTCCTTTTTTCTTCTGTAGCTGCCAATGCTTCTAATGATGTGTTGTCTTGATTTGTTTGTGGTACTTCCCTTGTCTTTTCATGTTGCTCATGTGTCTTCCTTTCCAGCTCTGTGGATCTGGTGTGTTATATTGTTTTTGTCCTATAGATTTGCAGTTCTCTTCTAGGGCTCCAAGATCTCTCATTTGTGGGGAAGGACAATGTTAACAGATCCCAATATCAACAATACATCACCTATGAACAAATTGTTGTTATTAAGACATTTACAGTTTAGTCTCAATGTCCAGAAATGTTGGATTCAACTATTATTTAAAATATAATCAGTAGTTTCATAAAAAGGTTTATAATTTCTGGCAGTGGAAAACGAACTGGGGGTCAGGCATAGGGTGATAAGCTGAGGGGAAAATATGTGAGGGTATAGAGTTAATATATCTTAGGAAATGTGAAGGAGAAATCTAATGAAGAGGGTTAGTAGCAGGAGAATTGGCAGGAAGTAATTTATGGTAGACAATTACATGGGAAGACAGTAGAGTACATAAAACTAACACAAATATGTATTTAAAAAAATACAGGATGTAAAAATTATAAAATTTGGAGAGTAAAGGAAGAAGAAAGAGAAAAAAGGGATAGAAAAAAGACAGAAGAAAAAGAAAAAAGGCTTATGCAACTCCTATATATTATATTATTCAGGTGACTCAGTCCTCAAAGTCCTATTTCATGCCAAGTTCTTGGTTTTATATATGTTGGAGATTTGAAGGCTAGTGGATAGAAGGGTATAAGAGAGAAGAAGAAGAAGAAGAAGAAGAGGAGGAGGAGGAGGAGGAGGAG
>NW_026003197.1:0-2196 GCF_001458135.2 Marmota marmota marmota | reverse complement strand
AAAAAAAAAAAAAAAAATTAGTCAAAGTTCATTTGTAGTTAGAAAAATTATTCCTATTGGTTTCATTTTCTTTCTTCATTTATTGATTGACCTTTATGTTCAATATCAGTTCCTTCATATAAACATGAGAAGTGATAATGTAGGTTTGACTATTTCTATACTAATAGAATTACTAATCTAAACTTTATTAACAAAAGACAGAGGTTTATAACATTTGTTCTGGTCAGCATTTACTCATTATACTGTTATACCCCATCAGCACTATTTCTTAGTACTTAAAACAGCCTTTGGGGTTAAGAAGCCCCGAGTTTGAATTCTGATCAATTCATTTACTAACTGGGTGGCCTTAACTTCCTTGACACTTTGTTTTATAATCTACAAATGGGGATAAGTATAAAGTCCTTGAGATTGAACCCAGGACCTTATATAAGCCAGGAAGCACTCTACCACTGAGAGGCATCCCCAGCCTCCTATAAAGTCCTTGATAGGGAGGTTAACATACAAGTCAAATGATATAAATAAAATATTTCTTTTATACTTGATTCAAATAGGTATCTGTTACTATATTTTCAAGATTTTCTTTGTTTTTTGATACTGGAGAATGAAGCCAGGTATGATCTACCACTGAGCTACATCTCCAGACCTTTTTATTTTGAGACAGGATCTTGCTAAATTGCCCAGGCTGGCCTTGAATTTGCAATCTTCCTATCTCAATCTCCCATCCTCCCTAATAGCTGGCATTATAGGTGCGCACCACTGCACCCAGCTGTCATTGAGATTTTTGTATTGTAATTGGTTTTCTGTAGTTTGAATACAATATGGCTAGATGTAGACATTTGACATTTATCTTGCTTGGTGTTCTCTGAACTTTCTGGATTTGAGGTTTGGTTCCTGACATTGATTTTGGAAATTGTCAGCAATTATTATTTCAAATATGTTTTCTTTTCTCTCCCTGTCTCCCTCTCTCTTCTTCCTTCTTTGATATTCCCACTATGGATAGGTTATACCTTTGGTACCTCTAATTGTCTTTTAGTATTTGGATATTCTATTCCTTTTCTCATTATTTTGTCTTTATATTTTAGTTTGTGAAGTTTCTGTTAGCATATCTTTCAGCTCACTGCTCATTTTGCGGGGGGCATGGACAGTCTGCTCATGAGATCATCAAAGGCATTCCTCATTTCTGTTATAGTGTTTTGGTTTGCAGCATTTCCTTTTGATTCCTTCTTGGAGTTTCCATTTCTTCATGTACATTACCCATATGTTCTTGCACATTGTCCACTTTTTTTTTTCCATCAGAAGCTTTTGTATATTATTGAATTATAGTTATTTTAAAATTCCTGGTTTGATAATTTCAAAATCTCTATCGTATCTGAGTCTGGTTCTATGTTTAGCTTATCACTTCAGATTGTGATTTTTCTTGCCTTTTAGAATGCCTTGAATTTTTTTGTTGTTGTTAAGAGCTACGCATGATGTATAATAGGAACTGAAGCAGATAGGCTTTTAGTGTGAGGTTTTGTGGTGTTTCTGGCTAGAAGCTAGGATGTATTTACTATTTGCTGAAGCTGTAGATGTCAGAGGCTTCAATTTCCTCCCCCATTATTGTCCTTATGTTTCCTTAGAAACTCCTTCCTTTTTTGGGGGGTGGGGGAGACAGAGTACTGGGGATTTAATCCGGGACTTAACCACTGAGCCACGTCCTCAGCCCTTTTTCTTTTTAATTTTGAGACAAAGTCTCACTAAGTTGCTGAGGCTGGTGTTGAACTTGCAATCCTCTCGTCTCAGCCTCTCAAGTTGCTGGGATTACAAGTGTATTCCACTGTGCTCAGCTAGAAACTCCTTTTTTAAAATTGCTTGGAAAAAAATAAAATAAATTGTTTGAGCATTGCAGCTATTTTATATGTATTTTACTGTCATTAAACAGGGGCCTTAATGATGTGGGATATAGTGTAGGGGAAGGAGAAGTGCTTTGTAATCCTGTGATTAGTTCTTGTTCTTAATGTTCCTGTGCCCCTGGGCTGTGACCTTCACAAGTGCTTCCCAGCTTTTATTTTCCCCTTAGGTGAGACAGGAAGGCTACAGAGGGCTGGCAATGTGTAACTTTCCTTCTCAAAAGTCAGATAAGGCTCTGGTACATTCTCCTACATGGCTGCTAAAACGTTTTTTTTTTTTTTTGTGTGTGTGTGTGTGTGTGTGTGT
>NW_026003196.1:0-2196 GCF_001458135.2 Marmota marmota marmota | reverse complement strand
TATATATATATATATATATATATCTTTAAAATATATATTATTTTAAAAAATCCCTTCTCAGATGTCTTCTCATTGCAATTAGATAGATTCAAAATACTTTTTCTTCCCTTTGTCCTAACTCTTCTGTGTGCCTGAAAACTTCTTTCTCTAGATATTTGAATGGCTGACTACATTTAGTTCAGAAGTCAATCTGTCAGAATCTTTTCCTCTGAGAAAAGTTTAAAATAGGTTCTTTCCTCTCCTTCAAGTCAAACTCTATCCCATTCCCTGTCTTATACACTTAGCCCTTTGGTGTCTAAAATCGTTCTTCCCTCTCCTTCAAGTCCAACTCTATCCCATTTTCCTGTTTTATGCACTTTACACTACTCAAATGGTCTTAGGGATGCATTTATTTTCTTCTCCCCACCCCTATCCTCATTGGTCTGCAAAGGACAGTAGGGGAATGGAAACTGTCAATTGGATTCACTGCTGATTCTCCCAAAGACATATTGTAGGCACTGAGTGAATAAATAAATGAATAGCAGATGACTGGATGACTAACTGAACCTTAAACCAGAATTGTAAAACACTGGTGCTTCTGTTTAACTGAAGCATTATGGTGCTAAGAATGTGGATCGATGATCATAATGGAGTATGTACTTAAAACATACACATCCATCAGTAGGCATTTGTTCAGGACTTTCCATGTGAATGGCACTGAGTTATATGTGGAGGTCACTTATTTTGAAGGAAACAGTCTGTCAATCATTTTCACCCAACTTTTTGAACTTTCTTGAAAGAATTTCAGGGAAAAAGTCTCTTAGTTCTAACTTCCGTGAGAAGCTTGTAGAGAGTGTGAAAGTAAGTTATATTTTTCCACTTGTTAGGAGTGTTTATAGATTCTTTGATAGATTTAAGAAATTCTGAAACCACGTATTATTTTCTGTAACAAATCACAATCAACATAGTGAAAACATATGTTGCTTTTGTAGGTGTATTTTAAAAAATAATAATATCCCCAACTCTATTTTTAGAAACATGAAGTGTGGCCCTGCATTGGATATCTAAAAGTATGAGTAACTGGGCAGAAAACAATCACTTCACTGACGTTTAACCTGGTGACCATTTTGAGAAATGCTTATTAAAATATGTTACAAATGTGTGGTGTATAGTGGTTTGATATGAAGTGTCCTCTAAAAGTTTATGTGTGCGACAATGCAAGAATGTTCAGAGGTGAAATGATTAGATCATGAGAACTATAACCTAATCAGTGGATTAATCCACTGATATGGATTGACTTCATGGTAACAGTAAGCACCCTCTTCTTTTAGAAAGCACCCTCTTCTTTCTGATTGCTTTCCTCCTCCACGCCCTTCCACTGTGATGTTCTCCCTCATCTTGGGCCCAGCTGTCTATGGACTGAGACCTCTGAAACTATAAGCCAAAATACACTTTTCGTTTTCTCATTGATCTTGCCAGATATTTTGGTTATAAGAACAGAAAAGTTAACTAAAAGTATATATACACACACATAGACTGTGTGTGTGTGTGTGTGTGTGTGTATTTATATATGGTTTAGTTTTTTTGAGGGGCTGTGAATCAAACCTAGGTCCTTGCAAATGCTAAACATGTGCTTTGCCACTGAGCCACATCTCCATCTCTGAGCTTGTAGGTTTTCATATGTAAAGGAATCTGAACCCAGAGTACCTGTGGGAACATAAGAGCAGTTAATAAGAAACACACACACACACACGAATACAGAACTGTTCTTTATGATGGCTATGATCTAGCACTTATTCTAGTACCTTATATTATTTCTTTTTTGTCTTTTTATATTTTGTTTTTGAAGAGCTTATCAGACCAAAAAAATCAAGGAGGAAAAAGCCTCTTCCTGGATTCAGCATTGTGCTTCAGGGGCCCAAATGATTCACTGCAGTGATACCTCTCCCTTCTGGACAGTAATAGTGAGGTGGAAGCAGGGGATGCAGATGTGGATGCGACAGCAGTTCATGATGCTGTTTGTCATCTCTGCTTCAGACCCTCTCATTCCCCTTCTTCTCAGAAGTGAATAACATATTCTTAGTATACACTTAGTGACAGTGACAATCAAACATTCCTGCTAATTATGTCTTACTAAAGTAGCACCGGATCAAGTGAAGTTACAGTAATTCTGCTGCTTCACTTATTAAATGGCATATGTTCATTAAAGGGTTCAAA
>NW_026003195.1:0-2196 GCF_001458135.2 Marmota marmota marmota | reverse complement strand
AATGAATGCAGAAAAAAGTGTGGAATCTATTCAGTCATAAGAAAGTATTCATGCTGTCATTGATGGCAACATGGATAGACTTGTATGATATTATAAGTGAATTAGACCAGCCACAGAAAGACCCATACCATATCTTTAACTCATAGGAGGAATCTAGAATAGTCTACCTCAATGACAAGAGATCAGAACTGTGGGAGGCCATCCTCGCACGTGATTTGAGTTACTTTCCTGGCTGGGCAAGAGGTTCTTAGGCACATCTTGTGTCCAGAGCTTTCCCCACACTTCTCAGGTCTGAGGGCTTGTCTGTGTGGAGGCGAGTCTGATCACTACCCCAAAGACCCAATCGTCACCCCTGACCTTGGGATGCTGCCCCCCTTAATCTTCATTGGATGGGATTTTCCCCAGAATTTGTTGTTCCCCAATAAAAGTTCACTCCTTGGTGTGTTCTCTCTCGCTCACTAGCCTCTTCAGTAAACCTTGCTACCACATTAGGTGGCTGGAGGCTGGAGCTAGGAGAAGCCATCCTGGAGGTAATTAGAGTATTGTCTCTTTAATTCAAAACTCCCTAGAGGTTTCTCATGTTTTGAACCTTCATTCATGAAGCCAGTGCTGTTTGAGAGCTAAACGGAACAGAGTTCAGCCTTGGAGGGTAGGAAGGAGCGGCAAGAGGTTAGCTTATGGGTACAATGTCAGAGTAAGATAGGCAGAATAAGTTCTGGTGTTCTATGGCAGTGCGTTACTATCATTAATTGCAATGCATCATGTGCCTTGAAATAGAGGTAAATATTGTAAACAAACTTTTTGTCATTTGTTCAAGCAATTTAGTTGCTTCAGATTACATAGTTTCCCTTGGATATGAATCATCACTGACTATTTGGGGTTCATATTGCCACTTACATGGAATACCCTATACATGTGTCAATTGAAGCCTTCCGTTATTAGAATGTAGTTTTCCTTGTTCATTTCAGGCAATGTTTTACCTTACTGGGGATAGAGTATTACATGAAGCCAAGTCCCCACCATCCCAGAATATGCAGTGTAGTTAGGGAGAAAGGTATAAACTCACACATTCACAGATGTGTGTATAAATGTAGGTGAGGATATGAATATGGAGTAACAAGTCAGGCAGAGATAATTACTGTGGAATATTAAGGCGGGGAGATGGAGTTGTCAGAGTTGCCATGTTAGAGTGATGAGAAGGGCCCTTCTGAGCCAGTCATGTGGCTTCCCAGAGACCTGAGGAAGGTTGGAAGGGAGGGAGTTCTGCACCCCATCTTTCAGGAGTGCTTCCTGGTAGACAGAGCCCAAGTGTAAATGACCTGAGGTCTGATGGGGTTTGGGATGTGTGTGGATTGACAGAAAGGCTGTGTGGTCGACTGCTCAGCTCTAGGGGCATTTTGTATTGGCAGCTCTAGCTGACTAACACAGTTTCCAGAATATTCTGTCTTACCTACATTATTCAACTTTTATACATGACAAAACTTAGCCAGGTGTGATGGCACAGGTTTATATCCCGGGTACAATAGGAAGTGTTTATGGGCTATACTATAGGAAGTGTTTGAGGCCAGCCTGGGTAATGTAATGAGACCCTGTCTTAAATATAAATACTGCTGAGAATGTAACTCTGGTAGATCTCCTGCCTAAAATGCATGAGGTTCTGGGTTTAATCACCAGTAATTAAAAAAAAATTCCCATGAAAGTTAAACACCTGTTTTTTTCTTCTGCCATGAGCCTATGAGCAAAGATATCAAATAACCCCTGTGTCAGAGAGTCCATTAGCTAATGTGCCCACTAGAAAGGGCAAAGTCAAGGATTTGAAGGTCAGTCCATCTGATGATAATGCTCATATGTTCTCCATGTCCAGAGCTGGCATTGCAAGTTGGTATTCTAAATGGAAACCCAATGCAAGTACATTCACTTTCCCAGAAGATTAAAAAAGTGAGCCCTGCAGGATTCCTCTCTGTCAGAATCAACGGCAGTTTTCACTGGCCTGTGAGCGGTGCTTTCATGTGGAAGCTTTGAACTGCAAGTGCTGCTCGGTCACTTGGCAGGTTGATGAACTCGGGACTTTACTTTCAATCTTTCCCACCCAGGACTGTTGGCTACAATGCAGTTGTGGTTCTGAAAATCATTTCTTCACAGATGGCCAAGCACCTTCGTACTTGATAACTGTTAAATTGAGCAGTAAAGGAAAAA
>NW_026003194.1:0-2196 GCF_001458135.2 Marmota marmota marmota | reverse complement strand
TTCCTATGCTTCAGGCACCACATAAGTTGAAGAATTCAGCAGTCACTATTTCACCCCTAAGTTCCAGAACTGTACCTCTAGTTACCCTCCAGAATGTTCACATAGTTACTCAACACCAACTCAAAACTCAGTGTTCCAAGTCCTCTTGTGATTTCCATTTGTCTTCTAAACCTGCTTTTCCTGCTACTGTTCAACTTGCCTGAAGAGTTTTAACCTGATGGTCTCATTTAGAAATGATGATTCAACAGTTGTTCTTTCACAAAGTAATTTGCTCTGAATTTAAAATAGCCACAAGACCATACCTTTAACAAACATTTTTGTCTTTTAAAAATATTTTTTTAAAATATTTGCTGGAAAAAAATCAAGATAAGGCAAATTCAAATTTGGGATGGAAGAATGGAGGCCAAACTAGATGGAGGAAATATAACTCTATCTAGTTCAGAAAGCTTATGGAATCAGGCAGAGAAAAGAGGCTTTGGGTCTGAGTGCCTATTACTAATGTCCTGGAATCACTCCTAGCCTGTTAGTAATTGACCACAAACCAAGCATGATGTCGTTTTTCTGACCTGCTATTAGGAAGCATATGTTTGTATCACCATATGATATTGATAAAACTGTCTAACACCAAAGGTTTCCTTGCTATGAACTTTTAGCATTCTATGGCTGTACTTGGCATTTTGTAGTCTCATTAAATAATTAAGGGGGTTGTCATTTCTTTAAAGTGTCATTGCCCTAAGAATGACCCTTCAACTTCAGCCACAGTCTGTGGTAATTGGAATTTAAGTAGGCAAAAACAATGAAATCCTGCATAAATTTTCTTCTATAATTTTAAGATTCAATAATCTGTGACCTATAAAGTAATTCAGGCTGAAAGTGGGGTTCCAACATCCACCTGAACATTTTCAGATCAGTCACATCATTGTGTCCAGCAAGTTTTCTTCATTTAGCCAAGAATAATTTTACTTTTGTCAAAAATTAAATTTGTAGCTGGACACAGTGGTGTACTCCTGTAATCCCAGTGGCTCAGGAGGCTAAGGCGGGAGGATGGTGAGTTCAAAACCAGCCTCAGCAACTTAGCAAGGCCCTAAGCAACTCAACAAGATCCTGACTCTAAATAAAATATTAAAAATAGCTGGGGATGTGGCTCAGTGTTAAGCACCCTTGGGTTAAATCCCTGGTACCTACCCCCAAATTATTATTTTTTAAATTCCACCTTCCTAAAAATTTATATTCAGAGTCAAAATTATTAATAAGTATGTACTTAGACATTATTTCATTTAATCCTCTGAAAAAGGCTCTGAAATAATATTAGATAGGCACAGTAGGAAGTAGGAAAGGTGATATCTCTGAGGAAGGAAGCCTGGCCCAACTCCTAGGTTTGCCTGCTGTCTGGTTGACTTAACTTCTTTGGATTTCAGTTTCCTAGTTTAAAAAGTGGGATGACTGTTGTGGGATCACTCCCTAGAATTTCTGAAAATTAAATAAGTTAATTCATTCAGTGTTCTTAGAAATAAAAAAAAAAGTGAACTGAGACACACAGAGGTTAAGTCACTTGTTGAAAGTTATATGGTCAATAAGTAGCATTTCCCCGACACAAATTTCTGTTACTCAGGTTCAATTCCATTTCTCTACCAAGCTACATGATAACCCTATTATTTTAAGGATATAATCAGGATGAGGCTATTAAGGAGAGCCAAGACTACTCTAAAGGTCCTCAGAACAGGAAGCAGGATCTTCAGAAATAGTTTTATGTCAAAGAATGTCCTTAATGTAAGTCATTCCTAATTACTTGTAAAAAGCTCTTTCCCTGCTATTTGACTGAAGAACACACCTGAGTCAATGAAACTGCTAGGTAGCAAAACACTGGCTTCTGCTGGGAAATAAAAATTTTGTTTAGAAACTAGAAAACTGTGTAAGAACATATGTTAACAGACAAATCTGAATTTTTTTTTTGTATATAATTCCACTCTTGCCTAGAATACTTTCAGACATTGTATTAAGACTAAAAACTAGAAAATGTGGAGCCCCCAAACAGCTGACAGGTGTTGGCAAACACGCCAATGCATATACCCTTCCCAACCTCAGAGATAATTACACCCCTCACCAATAATAAGATGGACCCTTTGCTTCTCTGACCTACAGTACACCTGTAATTGTGGCAAACTGGTTCTTTTGCCATGACACTGTCTGTTTCAT
>NW_026003193.1:0-2196 GCF_001458135.2 Marmota marmota marmota | reverse complement strand
GGAGAGAGAGAGAGAGAGAGAGAGAGAGAGAGAGAGAGAGAGAGAGAGAAGGAGGGAGAGAGAAAGTGTGCATAAGGATCCAGAGACAAGATACACCCTTCCAAGGAACCTCCCCAGTGACCTATATCCTCTAAGTCCCTACTTCATAAAGTTTTCACCACCTCCTAATAATGACATCAAACTATGAATCAAAAATGGATTAATCCACTCGATGAAGTTAGAGACCTCCTGATGCAATCACTTTCCTGAAGACCCCACTTCTGAACATTGTTGCATTGAAGACCAAGTCTTCTTGAACAATGCTTTCAGAAAATTCCAGATCCAGATTATTACAATGGTCTCTTCAAAATTTTTGAGGAAGGATTATTTTCTAGCTTACTTTTACTCCCAGAGAGTATTCTTTCACAAGTTTCATTTGAAAGGCTAGGCATTTACAAGGGCCTTTTCTCCTTTGTTTGTTCTGAATTCACAACTTTGTTTCCATAGCACTCAAATACTCCCAAGAGCTTTCCTTAGCTTTGGCCTCTCCAATTTCTCTCTCTTTTTTTTTTTAATTGGCTTCTTGATGCCCTCTCCCATTCATCTTCAAAATCTATAGTGCTGTGTGGAGAAAGTAAAACAGAATGCATGTGGTTTCCTTTTTTGAGAAACTTGGTTACCAAATTCCTAACTTTAATGGTCGCTTGAAATTCCAACTTTTATCTCATAGTCTTGCAAGATTGACAAACATCCCAAACCTCTGGTTTTTGCTCAACTTCTGGGCCCTGAATCTCTGAAGGATCAGAAAATGTCTTATCCAGCTTAGCCCAAGACATTTCTGCTCCAGAATTTGGTTACTTATGTCTTGACTATCCTGAATATTTTCTGCTTCCTTCATATAATTGTTTTGTTGTTGTTGTTATTTTTATAATTTATACATCATCTACAGTTGTTTTAAGAAAGAGATTGGTTTGGTAAAATATAGTTCATCAAAGTCAGAAATGTAAGTTGTATAAGTCCATTTAAAATGTCCAAAATAAGATTTTTGGTTAAAAATATCAACAGAAATATTTAAAATAAGAATGGGAGGCATACCAGGCATGGTAACACATACCTGTAATCCCATAGCTCCGGAGGCTGAGGCAGGAGGATCGGGAGTTCAAAGCCAGCCTCAGCAAAAGTGAGGCACTAAGCAACTCAGTGAGACCTTGTTTCTAAATAAAATACAAAATTGGGCTGGGGATGTAGCTCAGTGAGTTCCATCCCCGGTACCCATCCCACCCACCCCCACAAAAAAGCATGCAAGGCAAAAGGAGTGTAAATATGAACAAGAAATTCCTGTAAAAAGTGATAGGGAAGGATGAACATCTTTAAAATGTTTTACACAGTAAATCAAATTGAGATTCCAAAAAGCATTTTGCTTTGAAGGAATAAGAAAATAACAGTTAAACCCATAAATACTTATAAGGTGTTTTGCAATCCAGTCAAGTAAAAAGGATTGATTTTTATCTGTAAATTGTTATTGACTGTGAAAATCAGCTGGCTTCTGTTGTTAGAAATCAGAACACAGTGCATTAGGCTGAATAAATGTGTTGCCTAGTAAACTTGCATGGTGCTAAATTACATTCAACTGGTGAGTAGTTTAATGATTTTTTCCCCTAAGATGTGAACATGTGAGTATATCTCAAATGGTCTGTTTTACTCAGTCAAATTTGTAGGCAGAAAGCTTACAAGCCTCACAAAAAGATAAGAGAAGTCATAAAAGTGATGAGGCAAAGCAGATATCCAAATGGCAAAGTGATCTAATTTATCTGTGAACATTTAACTGAAATTAATTCTTAAATGATTGATCATATTTTGTGACAGCAACTGTAACTTCCTCTATGCATGAGTTAGAGTCATTCATTATGGGGATTATAAAGATGATCAATGACTTGGCTTTCTGACAAGTCAAATCACAAATACATTAAAATTCCTTGTGCTACTCATGAAATAGCTACCCATGAACACATCAGGCATCCAGAATTGTCAGGCATAATTCACATATCAATTTTAATATAACTCTCTGAAGCATTGTCAACCAATACTTATTAGGTGCCCTCTGTCTACATGGCCAATTAACATTGAGAACATGTGGAAAATTTACAAATCTGTCAGAGAATGCTCCTTTTACTGTTAGAAGGAAAAATAGTGATATATATATATATATATATATAT
>NW_026003192.1:0-2196 GCF_001458135.2 Marmota marmota marmota | reverse complement strand
CCTCCTGCAGCAGCCCCCCCCCCTCGCCGCAAGCAGACCCTGCACTGGAGCCTTCCATAAATTGATCCTCCTAGTGTTGACCGGATTTGAAAAGCAGATGATCCCCCTGTAGACGTGGAGAGTGGTGGCTCTGAGAGGTCACCCGGCCAGGCAGCTGTGGAGCTGGGATTCCCCAGGATTCAGGGGCAGGTGGGGCAGACAGGGGTGGACTCAGTTGTCTCCACACTTTGGAGACAAGCCTCTATAAGGCCTGGTGTAGTAACTGGGAGCAGCCTGCACTGGGGGCTCCCACCAGCACAAGGCCTTGCCGCTGAGGGCACCATGAACCATCTCATTGACTCCTCACCCCAACCCCATAGCACTGCCCTCATTTTTCCAAGCAGGAAAGAGAAGCTCCAAGAGACAGAACAATGACACTAAGAAGGAATCCTATGACAGACTGTCCCCAGCGCCTGTCCCACAGCACAAAGGCCATGGATCCAGGAGGCAACCAACGTTAGCTGACCACACAACACTGATAGGTGGCACAGCTTCTGTGACGTGTCCTGAACGCCCTGGGCCAGACCCTTCCCACCTGTTCATTCACCCCCCTCTCACCTCCTGGTCTCAGCTTCATTGAAGGGCACACACAAGGGTCTGGGGACACAGTGGTTAAAATCAGGACTCTGGAGTCCCCTCTGAGTTGATCTGAGTCCTGACTCCACCTCTCCCTGGGACGGAATTTGGGACCACCCCTCAACCTGTATGAGCTTCTATCTAGTAGAGGTAAATGGGATTAATAAATTGAAGGAAACCTTGCATGTGAAGAGTTAGCAATGCAAATGTTCAATGCTTTATTATTATTACAAAATAATATTTTGTAATAATTTGCACCTATTATTATTACAAAAAGGACACCAGTCATTTAGCCCCGATATCCTTGTTTCCCGGCCAAAGGGTCTGAAGTAAGAGCAAGGTAAGCTTTCAACTAGGGGAAGACAAACAGTTCTTAAGTTCTGGTCACTGGGCAGGGATTCCAGAAGTTCTGAAAAGGTGGGAAGGGACAGTCAGGTAGGAGGGTGACTGGTCAGAAGCCTGACTGACCAGGGTAGCTGAATAACTCAATAATGCTTTCTCATCTGGGGGTCCAGGGAGCTCCCTCTTCTTCCCACCATAGCTGGTTTCCTGAGTCCTTCCAACTATCCCATGAGGGGCCCGAAAATCCAGGGTCACTCACCGCCATGACCAGCTCGAAAGGGTACTTGTAGACACGGACAGGAGACTGGTACTTCTGCACCATGCTCACACTTGGAAGCCACCCAGATGGTGGCCAGCACAGAGCCTGGGTGAGGGGTGACTGGTGAGACAGTAGCTCCTTTCACACCAAGCAGGGACACTCCCCAGCCCCTCTGGCCCACCCACACTTCTCTCCAGCCCTCAAAGTGAGGCACCTGATACGATTTCCAAGTTAGTCCAGGCCAGGCTTCAAACACCTGTCCTGTCCACTACCCAAGACCCCAGACTACACTCACCCTTCCAAGAGCAGTTAGCACCTCCAAACCTTCCTCCATTCCCACCCCTTCACAGGGAGGGTCCCCAGAATCACCCTTCACCGTCACACGCACACGCACACACACACGCAAGCACGCGCACACACACGCAATTCCTACACTCCCACCATTCTCTTCACACATGCTCCCACAGCTTGCCACAGACATCCTGACGGATAGCCCCCCAAGTATCCTGCACTCCTATTTCCCCCCAAGACACTCTCACATACACACAAGGGTCACCAAATTTCACCCACACTGTCTCTGCCACACACATGCATGACTCCCCTCCCACACAGGACCACCATGCACAGGTACACAACTTTGCACACTCACGCAGCTCTCTGAAGCACACACCTACCCAAATCCACGCACACAGAATTTCCCTGATGTACACAGACGTGCACACACACTCATGCGCACACGCATTTGCACACCCACACAGAAGCAGGCACACACGCATAGGCACGCACAGGCCCCCGCAACCCTGCTCACCTCAGCTCTTGGAGTCTCTGGGGACACAGCCTGGGGGGCAGTGTCCTGGCACTCGCCTGGCCCAGGAGCTGAGCTCGCCGCGCCTCCAGCGGTCGCCGAGCGGGAGCACAGCGCCTGGGGCGGAGCCCGACCGCGGCTGCCAGGCCAGGGGCGTTAAGTCCAGCACACCCGG
>NW_026003191.1:0-2196 GCF_001458135.2 Marmota marmota marmota | reverse complement strand
TGTGACTAGGGAAGAAACAGGAAACAAGTTTAAAAAAAAGGAAAAGGAAAAAGTCTTTTTTAAAATTAATTTCAGAGAAAGATAAATGTTTCATATATGAAACAAGATAAAGATGGTTATATAGGTATGTATGTATTTGTGTGGTACTGGAAATAGAACCCAGGGCCCTTATGAATGCTGGGCAAGAGCTCTGCTAGGCAAACTGAACTACATTTCTACCCCTTTTTAATTTTAGTTTGAGACAGGTTCTTACTAAGTTGCCCAGGCTAGCCTCACACTCGACATACTCCTACTTCATTCAGCCTCTCGGATAGCTGGGATTAAAGGTGTGTACCACCACACCTGGCTGAGATGACATTTTTTTTTTAAAGGAACAGAGTACACATTAAATTTTTGAAAAGTAAAACTATAACCAGATGCGGTGGCACATGCCTATAATTCCAGTGACTTGGGAGGCTAAGGCAGGAGAATCACAAGTTAAAAGCCAGGCTCAGCAACTTGGTGAGACCCTGTCTCATAAAGAGACTAGGGATAGGCCGGGTGTGGTGGCACACACCTATAATACCAGTGGCTCGGGAGGCTGAGGCAGGAGGATCACAAGTTCAAACTAGCCTTAGGAACTGTGAAGCGCTAAGCAACTCAGTGAGACCCTGTCTCTAATAAAATACAAAGTAAAGCTAGGGATAGTTCAATCCCTGGTACCGAAGAAAAAGAAAGATTAAAATATGATATTAGATTTATTTTAATCATAAGGATTATATGAGAAAATAGAGGAAATATTTCAGAAAATTAATAAAGTGACAAGCTTTTTTAAGAAAAAAGGGGAAAATTCAAGAAAATTAAGAAATATTACTGGAGTTTTTAACATCTGAATGAGTTTAAGAATAGAAGGGGAGGAGAATGGGAGAAGATGGAGGCTAGACAACCAAATTTATCAGTTACATAGAATACAAGGTGATTCACCAGTGCCGGGTTTCTGTTCTCGCAACTAAAAGGCTCAGGGGTCACTCTAGTTAAACTGGGCTAACTGGGCACAAAATAACCACACAAGAGACACAAATACCTTTTTCTTTGGGGTTGCTGTGACGGCTCCTCTGACCTTAAGGGTCCGAAGAAAGAGAGAGAGAGCGAGAGCACACGCTGACCCCTTTTATTGAGGAGAAGCTATTCAAATGAGGCAAGGGGTCAGGTTTCAGGGGGCTGAGTCTATCTTCATGATGTCCACTATCAGCAGGTTGACTGACACCTGGTAGGCCACACCCAAGGGCAGAGTAAGAGGAGGGGACACACATAAGGCACTTCCATGGAAGATTCTATCCTAAACAGGGCAAGGGGTTATGTTACAAAGGAACAGGTGAGCATAGCTTTACCCATGGGGCTGTAGCAAGACACACCCATTTCTGTGACTGAGAGCCTCAGCACCCAACTGGGGAGTGTAACTCAGTCACCCTTAAGGGCCTCCCACACACCAGAATTGAAAGATATGATCCTATAAACTGAAAAGATACCCTGAATGCCCAGGACAATATATTTTTAAAGATCACAAACTAACCCTGCCACAAAAGGTCACACACTATTTTTCCTTTCATATGAAATATTCAAAATAGGTAAATCCATAGAGATGGGAAGCAGAGGAGTCACTTCCAGGCACTGGGGAAGTGGGGTGGAGAGTAAATGATTAAGGAGTATGGGACTTCCTTTTGAGTGATAAAAATGTTTTGGAGCTAGATACAGATGGTGGTTGCACAACATCATGAATATACTAAATAACTACTGAATTCTTGCTTTAAAATGGTTACATTAGGTGAATTTACCACAATTAAGAAAAAAAAAGGCCATATGCTGAGGAGTAAGACATTTAAGAGCATTAGGATAAAGGGAAGATTAAGAAAACTTGAAGAGAAAAACAAAGGCTCACATTAATCATAATAAGCCAAATTATAAATTTTTTAAATATTTATTTTTTAGTTGTAGTTGGACACAATATCTTTATTTATTTATTTTTATGTGGTATTGGGGATCAAACCCAGGGCCTCACCTGTGCTAGGGGAGTGCTCTACCACTGAGCCACAATCCCAACCCCCCCGATTATAATTTAGTAGCAAATAAGCTTAGGAATCCCTTTTTTACTCCTTTATTCTCTTTCTCTCCTCTCTCCAAAACCTGAATTTTTCTTTTTTTTTTTTTTTGTCAAAA
>NW_026003190.1:0-2196 GCF_001458135.2 Marmota marmota marmota | reverse complement strand
CCCTAAATATAAACCATAACCTAACCTAAACCCTAAACCTGACCCTAATAATACCGCTAGCTCTAAACCTGACCCTAACCATAAACCTAACCCTTACAATAGACCTAGATGTAAACCTAACCTTAACACTATCCCTAACTCTAACCCTAGACCTGACATTAGCCTAGCTATAATCCTAGTCCTAACCCTAACACAAACCTTAACCCACATCCTAGACATAATCCTCGCCTTCATCATAACCCTAACCCTAACCCTAACCCTAATTCTAACCCTCACCCTATCCCTAAAACTAGGTATAAACTCATCCCTTACCCTAATCCTAACCCTAATCCAAACCCTAAAACTAAACCTAGCCCTAACCCTAGGCCTAACTCTAACATTAACACTTGCCCTAATCCCAGACCTAACTTAGCCCTATCCCTAAAACTAAACATAACCCTAGCCCTAAGACTAACTATAACTCTTACCTTAGACCTATAGGGTAGTTCTAACCTTTTCCCTTACCATCACCCTAAACCTAGACCTAATCGTAGCCCTAACCCTAGCCCTAGCCCTAAAACAAAACCGAGTTATAGCCCTAATCTTAACCCTTAACCTAAACCAAACCCTAACCTTACACCTAGCCCTAACACTATCCATAACCCTATCCCTAATTCTAGTCCTAACCTGAAAATTAACACTGACCTTGACTCTGACCCTAACACTAAACCTAGCTCTAAAATCATTGTAGCCATAAATCTAACCCTAACACCAGACCTAGCCTTAACCCTAAACTCATAACTAGCACTAGTCATAACCTTACTTTGTACATTAGCCATGGTCTTAACCCTAGCCCTAACCTAACCCAAAACCTAGCCTTAATCTGAGTCCTTATCCTAGCTTTAACCCTTAACTTAAACCTAACACTAACCCAAACAAAATCCCTAATTCTATACATAACCCTAGCCCTAAACTTAGGTCTAACTCTATCCAATACCCTAATGATAACCCTAACCCTTATGCTAACCATAGGCCTAACCCTAACCCTCCCCATTACACTAAACCACAACTAAACCCTAAACCTAACCCTGTCATTACCCTAACACTAAATCTAATGCTAATTTGAGCCCTAAACTTAAACCCTAACCTAACCCAAACCCTAACCTTGATTCTGACCCTAATAATGTCCTTAGCTCTAAAACTGACCCTTACCCTAAACCTCACCCTTACACTGGACCAAGCCATAAACCTAACACTAAATGTATCCCTAATTGTAACCCTAGACCTGACATTAGACCTAGACCTAATACTAGCCCTAAACCTAATACAAACACTAGCTCTCATCCTAGCCCTAAACCCTAACCTTTATCATAACCTTAACCCTAACCCTGGCCCTAACCCTAATACTAACCCTTGCCAAGCCCTCAATCTTGCTATAACTCATTCCTTTAAACTAAACGTAACCCTAACTCTAACCCTAAACCTAGGACTAAACCTCACACTAACCCTAGCCCTAATTTAGCCCTATCCCTAACCATAACCCTAAACCTAGCCATAAGACGAACTCTAACTTTCACATTAGCCCTATCACTAGTTCTAACCCTATTCCTTCCATAAACATAACCTTAGCCCTAACCTTTGTCCTAACCCTTGCCCTATCCTTAGCCCTAGCACTAACCTTAGATCAACACCTATCTCTAAATCTAACCCTAATCTCAAGCCTAAGCCTAACCCAAACACTAGCCCTAATCCTAAAACTAATCCTAAAACTAGCCCTAACCCTAGCCCTAGCCTAAAACAAAACTGAGCCATAGCTCTAACAGTAATCCTTAAACTAAATGAAACCCTAACCATACACCTACCCCTAACCCTAGACCTAATTCGAGTTTTAAGATGAACCCTAAAACTAACTCTGACCCTGACTCTGACACTAATATTAACCCTAGCTCTAAACATCACCCTGACCTTAAACCTAACCCTAACACTCAACCTAGCCCTAACCTTAACCCTAAAATTAGCCCTAAATGTAAGTCTAGTACTTACATTAGCCATAACCCTAACCTTAGCACTAACTTAACATGAAACCTAGCCATAATCTGAGCCCTATCCTGAGCTTTAAACCAAACCCAAGCCCTAATCATAACCCTAGCCCTAATCATAACCATAACCCTAGCCCCAACCCTAGTTTAACCCTATCCATTACCATAAACATAACCC
>NW_026003189.1:0-2197 GCF_001458135.2 Marmota marmota marmota | reverse complement strand
AAAATTAAATAGATAAAGATTCTGTGTCTATATACAACTAAAAAAAAAAATAAAAAAAATACCTTGGTTGTATGTAAATAGAGACACTGTTTTTTGATTGCATATTGATATGAATTTTAATAATCAAAAATTATTACTTTCTAATTCATATTGAATCCATTGTAGAGTTATGGAATTAGTGGATTTTGTTTATGATTTTAAAAGCTAATTAAATGGTATAAAAACTATCAAAGGACAACTTGCAAATGTTTTATTTTTGTCAAATGTCAAAATTAGTTAACTTTTCAATTTGTTACATTTTAAAATTGGAATTTTTTCAATTGGAATAATAACTGTAAATTAGTAACAGTTTACTCAGGATATATAATACATTTTATCAGAATTAATTTTGCCATTGAAAACAGAATTAAGGAACCATTATTAAAATTTTGACAGAATATGTGAGTGTGCTTTATTGGATGTCTGATATCAAAATGGAGGTTTCTATTATCTCTAATAAATGGCCCTTTTTAATCTTGGCAATAATTTATTAGTTACAGAAATTTAAAACACATGTTATTCTTTGAAACTAGGTTTGGCAGGAAATAAATGTGGAAGCTAAGCATGTGAAGGATATCATGAAAACACTAGAGAGCTTTAAACTAGACAGCACTCCCTTGAAAGCTGCACAACATGAGCTTCCGGCTTCTGAGGGAGAAGTTTGGTCCTTGCCCGTACCTGTCGAAAGAAGGTAAGTGGAGACCTTTTAGGAAACCAGTTAGTTGGGTGTGGTGGTACACACCTATAATCCCGGCATATCAGGAAGCTAAGGCAGGAAACAAGTTATCAAGACCCTGTCTCAAAACAAAAATTATTATTTATTTTTCAGTTGTAGTTGGTATATTTTTATTCCATTCATTCATTTTTATGTGGTGCTGAGGGTTGAACCCAGGGTCCCACATGTGGTAGGCGAGCATTCTGCCGCTGAGCCAAAACCCCTGCACCTCAAAACAAAAAATTTTAAAAGGGCTAGCTATGTAACTCGGTGATCAAGCACCCTTGAATTCAATTCTTAATACTGCAAAAAAAGGAAAGAAACCAGTTAGTCAAAAAAGCTGAGAGTATTTGTCATATCTAAAAAGAAGACTGGTGGCTGACAGACAGAATGTCCCTCATTCTGAAATGTCCTTTTATAATTATTGAATTATGTACCTTGTGACTCTATGACCTATTTCAAGAATTAACATTTTGGTGGAAATAAGTCAAAAATATGCGTTCGTGGCCAGGAAAGGTAGCACATGCCTGTAATCCCAGCAGATAGGGTGAGGCATAGTGATCACAAGTTCAAAGCAGACTCAGCAGCTTAGTAAGGGCCTAAGCAACTTAGTGGAGCCCTGTCTCAAAATAAAAAGTAAAAAGGACCGGGAATGTGGCTCCATGGTTAAGGGCCTCTGGGTTCAATCCTGGTACCAAAACAAAAAAACACAAAAAGTCTTTGTGAATGAGCTGAACTTTAGTGGAGACAGTGTTATCTTAAGGAAGGAAAATAGGGCTGGAGGAAATATCTGAGCTCTGTTTCTGTCTTTGCTACCATCTCTGGCTTTGGAAAAAATGATAGAACTTTTCCAACCCTCAGGTTTTTCTTAGGTGAGGGAGCAGGTTATATAACAGTGTTTTTCAAACAAGCTCTTTGATTATCGCTTTTCAGTTGTACGGCTAAAATTGAAAAATGGCTTTTTTTTCCCTTCTTCTTTAGCTGTATATTGGGGATTGAATGCAGGGGCACTTTACCACTGAACTACATCTCCAGCCCTTTCTATTTTATTTTGAGACAGGGTCTCCCTGAGTTGCCCAGGCCATCCTTGAACTTGGGATCCTCTTGCCTCGGCCTCACAAGTCATTGGGATTATAAGCATGTGTAGCATGTGCCACCGTGCTTGGCAAAATGTGGCTTTTTTAATTCATGGAGGAAAAATAAAAGATAAATGGGCTCAGTTTTTTAACAGTTTCCTCTGGTATTTCCCCCCCAGTTTCCTATGACCAAGTGCCTGCAAATGAACGATTAATGAAATTGATAGTTACTGAAATGTTCTCAATAGCTAGTCATGCTTAGTTTCACTGCCTGGTTTTTTGTTTTGTTTTAATGATTAGGTCTGGAAAAAGGTATAGATTATTTCCCTGAACTTTTTTTTAACCTTTATTTTACTTATTTATTTTT
>NW_026003188.1:0-2197 GCF_001458135.2 Marmota marmota marmota | reverse complement strand
CCACACACACACACACACTAAAAAAAAAAAAAAGAAAGAAATTATGGTTTATTATCCTGGAGACTGAGCTCTCAGTGTGGGGCTGGGGCTGAACTAGCTAACTTCTAGGCCAACTGACCTGACCAGGAAAGCTTTAAACTGAAAATGGTGGGAAAGAAAAGCATTCCACTAAAGCTTGTGGAATATGCAGCTGCTCAGGACATCTGATCTGACTGCACAGAGAAGGGCAGGGTGTGCCCAGTAAATTCCAACAAGAGATTTCTGGGTAGAAGGGTAAGATCAGCATCTGAGGCCTCCAAAGCCCATGTACTAGTGATGGTACAATGGGTTCAAAGTGTGTACCAGGACTTTTAAGGAGAAAGCAGAGCGGAGATGATGGGACTTCAGAAGAAAACTATCACACTATATAAGGGCTCGTAATAGTAAGGTAAAAAAATGAAGAATAGGCCCACACAAGAGTTACCCAGAAGTTAGGGATGGAGATTTATTTTTCTGTTATTATTTTCAAACTTTTTATTATGAAAAATTTCAAATAGGCATGAGCAAGAATGGTACAACGAATTCTCCTGTGCCCATTACACAGCCCTGCCTCTTCTATCTGACCAGGGATAGACAAGGCAAGGAAGCTTCCAATGATGTACTCTTGGTTTTCAATCCCTTCACTTGGCATAATCTGTAAAGCATTATTTATTAATCTCAAACTTTCTAAGAGCATACCAAGGGCAGAATGACATTTGCTATAGGTAGTACAATACCTAAAGGCAGATAGTAAAGTGGAAATATGTGGACAGTTATGGGGTTTGAGAGTCACACAGAAGCCTATCCCAGTAGGCTTCCTCATTTTTTTTTTTTTAAACCAGTCCCTTTTATTGGGCGTTGATTCTCAGGATGTGAAAAGATACAGCAATGATTAAGTTCTCAGAGGGAACTGGAGCAAGGCAGTCATGGTTAGGAGTCCAGAGTACCCTGCGCACTGGCCCCTCTTCAGTGGTATCTGAGTCACTGCTCACATTTGTGTTCCTTGTAAGAAAGGCAGTAGTTGAAAAGCAGTAAGCTGCCAGCACCATGTTAATTCCAGCGATGCTTTTTCTTCACGCTGACATATTGTTGTGACACGGCAGTAACCTCTTTGAACGGCTCCAACCACGCCTCTAGGGGTGAAATCCCACATCAATGTCCAGCTTGGCAGCTGCCCTAGCTTGACATCCATGAGTTTCTTCTTTGCTATTACGACTGATGCCATCTTGGAATTTGGGTGTCCACTGAGGCTAGTAAATTCATCTTGCTCAAGTACTTATTCTCCCTCTCCTATCTGAATGTACTTGGCAAAGCCAAATTGTCACTGGGGACAAGTTCTTTATGAAAGAACCCCAGCTAATCAGTGAAAAGGAATGATAACATTAGAAATATCCAATTTTCAATGGTTACTAAAGCTAGGTGACGGACGACGGGGACTGCATTGTAGAGGAATTACACCATCCACGTAGGAAGCAGAGCCTGGAGTGGTAGCCTTGAAGTTACTCCACCCTCAGCTGCTTCCTCTTTTCCCCAAAGATGAACCCACCTGCGGCCTTCTTGTCAGGATCCACTTGCAACCTCCACAGTCTGCCATAAAGAGGCCTGACAAGAACACAGAACTGTTAAAAGGCACCGGGCAACTTGGGCTACCAGAACCTGCTGCGGCTCCGCAGCCTCCCACATACCCCATATCACAGGGCATACGCATGGCATGTCTGATGTCCACCCATGGGGTGTTTAACAAATCCTTTGGTAAACATGTCAGCTTGCTGAGTGCTTACAGTGCACATGTTTATAAAACATACCTTACAGTCAACTTGGATGAGCTGAAGCAAGAGTAGGTCAGTTCCCCTTACTTCCCCCTCTAAACTCATATTTGTGATGTGGTTTTCTTGTAGCAGACTTACCTTCCTAATTATGCCTTCCCTAAGCTAATATGAAGACTAATTGGTATTCCCTAAGTACCCAGCAGCTGGGTTGGGGGTGGAGGAGATGGTCCTGGCTTACACTGGCTTGCTTAGAGAAACTGTCCAAGGATTTAAAATGTGTCACGAGTAATCTGCATGACAGATAATCTGTATGTGACGACTAAGATTTGTCTATATTTACATTACATTTATAAAACCCACAGGCCACTTTGGCCTCTTTCTTTTCTTTTCTTTTTTTTTTTTTTTTTTTT
>NW_026003187.1:0-2197 GCF_001458135.2 Marmota marmota marmota | reverse complement strand
AGGGGCACAGGGACACTCAGCGGCCCCAGGGGACCTGCTGACAGAGGAACGGGACCAGCCTATGGCCGGCGCCTAGGAGGGAGGGGCTGTCTGGGGCCCTCCTGCAGCCCTCTGTCCACAGCGGGTCGTTGGCAGAGCCGCGTCCAGGCCCTGGGCTCCACACAGCCACCCTCTCTGAGCCCTGCTGTTTGCAGCATTGGGGGGTGGGGGGCATCAAGCCCTGCGGTGCTCTCAGGCCACCTGCCTAGCCCCGCTCAGTCCTGCTGAGAGGCCGGCAACTTCCTGAGGTCTCGGCCGCAGCTGTCGGGAGCTGGGTACCAGCTGGGGTCGTGCTCCGGACTGCGGGTTTGGCTCGGTTCCTGTTCTGTTGTAAAGGGGCGTCCCTGTCCTATCCCCGACCAACTGGGGGCAGCTGGAAGGTGGACAGACACCTTGCAGCTGAGGGGTGTGCTCAGGGCAGCTCAGGACAGCTCGGGAGAGGCCGGTGTTTAAGGAATAGAGGGCGGTGGGTGCTCGGTGGTGCAGTGTTTCATCACATCCGCGAGGCCCTGGGTTCCATCCCTAGCATTAAAAAGAAGAGAATTAAAAACCCATGTCCACCAGGCATGGAGGTGGCTTAACCCATCCGTCCTCCCTGGAATCTGCAGCTCGCCTACCCAGGGCGTAGAGTGGACGACTCCACCTCCAAGCCAGCTGTGGGGTCAGCTTCTGTTACGAAACACCTGAGACCATCGGCTTAAAAAGAGGGAAGGTCTGTGGGGACTTGTGTTTTCAGAGGTTCGGTCCATGGTCCTTTGGGTCTGTTGCTCCTGGCCCATGGTCAGGCAGGAGCATGTGGCACAGCCCTCACCCCCTGGAGCCAAGGAGAGGGCAGGAAACGTGCCTGAAGTCACCCAGCTGACGAGCCCGACGGTTCTGCCTCACTGGGCAAGCTGGCGTCCCATGGTCCCTCAGAGAGTCCACGGTGCGACTGGAGCCTCCCCCAGGCTGGTGGGGACACAGTGTGGGGTCCCTTCAGCCCCCCGGGCATGCTCTGTGTTGACTGTGACGCCCTGAACAGACCTGGGCTTCCTCTAGCTACCTGCCCTCCCCCAGGACCCGTGTTCTCTTCCTAGAACCCCGGGGTGCTGTGGTGCTCCTGAGCAGGGGACCCTGATTCTTGGGGTGTGCCCTGAACCACAGTGAGCCACAGCTGCTGTCACCGTGGTCTCCCTCCTCATTGCTCGGAGATCTTGGGTTCTGTGTCGACCTGACTGCTTCTGCAGAACCTGCCAAGTGACCATCACACACAGTTGCACAGGGTGTGTACTGCCCAACAGTAAGGACACTCTCCACTGAGACACGAAAGTGCCCTCCTCTCCAGAGTCGGGCTGTGCCACCTGTCCAGTTGTGTGGGAACAGATCTGTCACTAGTCCAGTCCAGTTTCTTGGGACTGGATCAGCACTGGTTGGGGCATTTCCTGTTCTTGAGAGTTTTCCGGACAGACTGGCTGGTTCTGGGATGACCTGTCTGGCTCCCCCCGTTGGCCAGGGCTGGAGGTCTGCCTGCTGGGGGGCTGGCGGGGTCCCTGAAGGCTGGACACTGCCCAGGCTGGAGCTGGACAGCAGCTGGGCCACCCTGGGCTTGTCCCTCGGGGTGCAGGATGAGGCGGGTCTCCTGCAGCACCAAGCACCAGGCCTGGTGACAGGTCTTGCCCCTCAGCTCTCTGTAGTCAGGGACAGGTGGCCACCCACACTGGGGTGTGCATCCAGCTGTGGCTTGAGAGAAGGCAGAGCAGGGACTGGAGACCGTGGCCTCCCCCAGAGGAGAGGGGTCCATGCAGACAGTGCCACCCGGGGCGGCCAGAGCTGGTGTAGGCCACGGCTTCTCCGGCTGCCAAAGTAGGTGTGGGCCGGGCACGCCTGTGATCCCCGCAGCTCGGGAGGCTGAGGCAGGAGGATCACGAGTTCAAAGCCAGCCTCAGCAATGATGAGATGCTAAGCAACTCAGTGAGATCCTGTCTCTAAATAAAACCCAAAATAGGGCTGGGGTGGGGCTCAGTGGTCGAGGGACCCTGGGTTCAATCTCTAGTGCCAAAAAAAAAAAAAAAACAGCAGTGTGTGACCTCACAGGGGCGCAGGGGTCACTAGCCCCCCTTTATGCTGCGTGGAAGGAGGGACGCGGGGCCTCTGCAGCTCGGGCCACGACCGGTGGGTG
>NW_026003186.1:0-8160 GCF_001458135.2 Marmota marmota marmota | reverse complement strand
CCCTAGTCCTAACCCTTGCCCTATCCTTAGTCCTAGCCCTAACCATAGATCAAAACATAACTCTAAATCTAAACCTAACCCAAAGCCTAAAACTAACCAATATAAATACATTTTTTATTTTGACTCTGTGTCTACAGATGTTGGCTTCAATTATTATTTAGAATATAGTCATTAGTTTCATAAAAGGCATAATATTTCTGCTGTTGAATAGAGAACTGAGGGTCAGGGGTAGGATGCTATGCTAAGGGGTGAAAGAATGAGGGTATGTGATTAATCTGACTTAGCAACATTGAAGGAGAACTGTGATGAATAGACAGGGTGAATTTATGGAAGAAGGTATAAATTCAAACTCCTTACCTGTATTCATAAATTTACCCTATGTATAAATAGTAAAATTTAGGAGGCTAAAAGTGGGATGAGGGAGAAAGAAAAAAGAAGAAAAAATAACAAGTAAATAGAGGGAGAATGAAAATAAGAGCAAATAAAGAGGTGGTGAGGTGGATCCTATGTAATTCCTCTATATTATACTATTCTAGTGATTCAGGTCTTAAAGTCCAATTTCAAGGAGTATTCTTGGTTTCACATATGTTGATTTTGTGAGGACCAGAGGGGAAGAGTAGAGGAGAATGGATGAGAAGAGCAAGAAAAGAAAAGTAAGAAAAAAAAGTCTCTCAGAACTCTGTTTTCTTTTCTTGCAGTAGGTGGAGTTGTCTATTCCTAGCTTGAGTCTCTGTGCTCAGGGTGGTGTAGGTAGCCACGATGAGAGAGCTTGAGCTTCTTCCTGGAGCAGCCCTACTCTTAGTCTCTGAATTGGAAACCAGGTTCCTGTACAGTTTCTGTTCCACATGGATAGCTACACCCCCGAAAAGCTTGTAAGAAAAATCTTGAGTTATCACAGCTGGAGGTAGGAGAGTTGGAAACCCCTTACCTGATAAGCTGCAGAACAGAGCTGGTAGCCACGCCCACTGATAGATAGCAAGTAAGGTTTTGCAAGATGGATTCCATCTATTACCCATGTATGGTGTTTGGTGAAGTGGGTAGTTCTGGAGTGACATTGTACTGTGTCCAGAGCTCGTTCTGGTGATTCTAAAGAAAAGTCTCTGTGTTCTGTGCTGCCTTCTGTCTGCGCAGTGAGCGTCCATGTGGCTGAGACTGCTATGTGCGCCCAGAGAAACTGCACAGTCAAGCCTTCCACCTGAGCTGAGAGGACCCATGCAGCCCTAGTTTTCTTAAAATTTCTATGATGCTGGGCAGGATTCACCTTTTACTTAGCCTTACTATGCTCCACAGGTTTGGGCCTTGTCGGTTCAATGGCTCACTGTCAGGAACAGTTTGTATTTTAAGGTTTCCCTTCATTATGGCTTATTGATTGAATAAGAATTGAGCTGGAAATCCACCAGGGTTGGCAGGAGGTGCTTGAAACTTCACACAATCAGTTCTCAGTGGGCACTCTAGGTTTCTTTCTTTTGAAGGTAGGCCAAAAAAGAAGCATGCAAAAGAAACTGTATCCGAGAGCACTTAAAGAGAAAACAGAGAAACATGTACGTACTGAAATAAGTCTCCCAAAAATTTGATCACATATCTTTGATACTACACAGTATTCATCTTTTAGCTTGCTGCACTAGGCTCCTGAAGGTTGGCAATTCTAGGATCAATGGTTCTCTAAACATGTAAGGGTTAGTGTTACAGTTAGAGTTAGGGCTAGCTTTAGACCTAGTGTTAGGGTTAGAGTTTGTTTTGTTCAAATGTCTTTGATACTGGGAAGATTTATCTTTTCCTATCCTAATTATGTGCCCCAGTTTGGGGTCTTCTTGGTTTAATGGTTCACTGTTTGGAATAGTTTGTTTTTAATGTCTCACTTCATTTTGACCTAAATGGGTAAATGCAAATGAAGCTGGAAATCAGAGGGTTGGTGCTAGCTGGTTGAAACTTCACATTCTCAATCAGTTGTCTGTGGGCACTCTCTGGTTTCTTTCTCTGTAAAAGTAGCCATAAGCTGAAGCATGCAAAGCAACTTTATCTAAGAGTATTTTAGGAGAAAACAGGGCAATATGCATGTACTGAAATACCTCCCCCAATTATTTGGTGAGATTTCTTTGATACTGTGCAGGATTCATCTGTAAGCTTCCCCACTAGTCTCCCTAAGTTTAAAAATTTTTGATTAAAGGTTCTCTTAACAGGTTAGGCTTAGGGTTATGGTTAGCGTTAGGGCAAGTGTTAGAACTAGTTTTAGGGTTAGAGTAAGATTTTTTTTTTTCAATTTATTTGATGCTGGGCACAATTTACCTTTTTCCTATTCTTAGTATGATCCCCATGTTTGGGCCTCCTAGGTAAAAGGGTTTGCTCTCAGAAGCAGTTTTCATTTTCATGTTTCACTTCATTTTGCCCTATAGGGGTGAATGGAAATGGAGTTGGACTTTAACAGGGTTTGTGCTAGCTGCTTGAAACTTCACACACTCAATAAGTTCTCAGGGCACATTCTCTCATTTGTTTCTTGTGGTAGTAGCCCAAAGCTGAATTAGAAAGAAACATCTTTATCTGTGAGCACTTTAGGACCTAGCTTCAATTTTTTTGCATTGATTACTTTGATATTGTACAGGATTAATCCTTTTTTTAGTCTTAGTAGGATCCCCATGTTTGGGTTTTCAAGGTTTGCTAGTTCACTGTCAGGAAGAGTGTAAATTTTAAGGTTTCACTTTATTGTGGTCTATAAATGTGAATGAAAATGGAGCTGGAAACCAAATAGAGTTAGTACTAGCTTCTTGAAACTCACACACTCAATCAGCTCTCTGTGGGCACTCTCTGGTTGTTTCTTGTGAAAGTAGCATAAACTGAAGCATGAAAAAATAATTTATCCAAGAGCACATTAGGAGAAAACAGGGAAATATGTACTTAATGATATACCTGCCCCAATTACTTGGTCAGATTTCTTGGATACTGCACAGGATTCATCTGTTAGCTTGCCCCATTGGGCCCCTTTATTTTTGGACTACTCTGATCAATGGTTTTCTAAACAGATTTAGTAATAGATTAGGGCTAGGGTTATAGCTAGTGTTTGGTAGATTTAGTTTTGTTCAAATTTCTTTGATTCTGGGCAGGATTCAACTTTTACCTAGGATTACTATATTCTCTAGGTTTGGGCCTCTTGGGTCAAGTGTTTGCTCTCCTGAACAGTTTGTAGTTTAAGTTTTCATTTCATTTATACCTATGCGTGTAAATGGAAATGGAACTAAAAATCCAACAGAGTTGGTGCTAGCTACTTCAAACCTCACACACTCAGTCAGTTTTCTATGGGCATTCTCTGGTTTATTTCTTGTAAAAGTAGCCCTAAGCTGAAGCATGCAAAGCAACTTTATGTGAGAGCATTATAGGATAATACAGGAAATTATGCATGTACTGAACTACCTCCCCAATTATTTGGTCAGATTTCTTTTATAGTGTGAAAGATTCATCTGTTAGCCTACCCAACTTGGTTCCCCGAGTGTGGGACTTCTAGGATCAAAGGGACTCTAAACAGGTTAAGGTTAGTTTTGTTTCCAAATTTCTACGATACTGTGCAGGTTTCACCTTTTTCCTATTTTGACTATACTCCAAATGTTTGGGCCTCCTACATAAAGGCTTTGCCTTCAGGAACAGTTTCAATTTTCATTTTTCTCTTCTTTTTTCCCTATAGAGGTGAATGGAAATGAAGCTGGTAATCGAACAGGGTTTGGGCTAGCTGCTTGAAACTTCACATGCTCCATCAATTTTCAGTGAGCATAATCTGGTGTTTGCCATGGATTTAGCCCTAAGATGAAGTAGAAAGCAACAGCTTTATCTCTGAGTGCTTTAGGAGCAAGCACAATACCCATATACTGAAAGAGCTTCAATTTTTTTTTGGCTGGATTAATTTGATACTGTACAGGATTCATCCTTGACATAGCCTTAGTAGGCTCCCAGAGTTTGGGCCTTTGAGGTTCAATGGTTCAGTGTCAGGAACAGTTTGAATTTTTAGGTTTCACTTCATTAGGGCATATAGGTGTGAATGCAATAGAGCTAGAAATAAAACAGGGTTGGTGCTAGCTGCATGAATCTTCACACACTCAGTCAGCTTTCTGTGGGCATTCTTTGGTTTTTCTTTGTGAAAGTACCTTAAGCTGAAGCATGAAAAACAATTTATCCATGAGCACTTTAAGAAAAAAAAACCAGAAAATATGAATTACTTCATACAAACAAACATGAAATACCTCCCACATTTTTCATCAAATTTCTTTGATACTGCACAAGATTAATCTGTTAAGTTGCACCACTAGGCTCCCCAAGTTTGGGACTTCTATGATCATAGGTACCCTAAACAGCTTAGAATTAGATTAGGGTTGGGTTAGATATAGTGTTAGAGTTAGAGTGAGTTTTCTTCAAACTCATTGGATACTTGGCATAATTCATCTTTTACCTAGTCTTAGTATATTCCCCAGATTTGGGCCTTATTCCTTCAATGGTTGCTGTCAGGAACAGTTTGTATTTTAAGGTTTCCTTCATTTTGACCTCTACGGGTAAATGGAAATGGAACTTGAAATCAAACAGGGTTGGTGCTCCCTGCTTAAAACTGCACACACTCAATCAGTTCTATATGGGCACTCTGGTTTCTTCCTTGTGAAAGTTTCACAAAGCTGAAGAATGCAAAAAACATCCCTAACCCTAACCCTAACCCTAACCATAGCGCTAAGACTAAACATAATCCTAGCCTTAAACCTAACACTTAACACTAACCCTAAAACTTATGCCAAATCACACCCTAGCCCTAGCCCTAAAAATAACCCTAATTCTAGACTTAATCCAAACCATAACCTAGCCCCAACCCTAGCTCTAACCTATCCATTACACTAAACATAACCCTAATCCTAATGGTAACCCTAACCCAAAAGCTAAACCTAACTCATCCATTACCCTAAAACTTAACTGAAACCTAAACTAAACCCTATCCATTACCCTAATCCTAAACCAAACCATAATGCTAATTCGAGCCTTCCCTTAAACCTTTAGCTAAACCAAATGCTAACTCTGACCCTGATCCTAAAAATAACCCTAGCCCTAAAGCTGACCTTTAACCTAAACCTAACTTTTACACTACACCTAGCAAAAACCTAACCCTAAAATTATTGTTAACATTAACCCTAGACCTGATATTAGCCCTAGACTTGGTCCTAGCCATAACCCTAAAAGAAACCTTAGCCCTAAACCTAGCCTTAATCCTAAAGTGAAACATAACCCTAGGCTTAATCCTTATTCTAACACTCACCCTATCCCTAAAGCTAGATATAACCCCACCCATTCCCCTAAACTTAACCTTAACACCAAGGCTAACCCTAACTCTAGCCCAACTGCTTAGTCTAACCATAACACTAACCCTAGCCTTTATACTAGCCCTAATGTAACCCTAACTCTAACACTAACACTAGCCCTAATCCTAGGGCTAATTTAGCCCTAACTCAAACACTAACCCTAGCCCTAATCCTAGCCCTAATTTAGCCTTGACTCTAACCCTAATCCTAAGACTACTACTATACCTAACTCTAATTCTCACCCTAGCCATATCCAAAGTTCTAACTATATTCATTACCATAGCCCTATCTCTCACCCTAACCCTAACCATAGTCCTGGCCCTAGCCCTATCCCTAACCCTAGATCTAACCCTAACTCAAAATCAAACCCTAATGCTTAGCCTAAACCTTAAGCTAACACTAGCCCTAACCTTGATGCTAATCCGTCATCTAGCCATAACTGTAGCCATAGCCCTAAAACAAATCCAACTTATATACCAAACCCTAACCATACAACTAGTAGTAATTTTAGCCCTAATTTGAGTTCTACCACTAACCCTAAAACTAACCTTGACTCTGACACTAACCGTAACATAACCCTGGCTCTAAATATCACCCTAAACCTAAACATAATGGTAACACCAGACCTAGCCCTAACCCTAACCCCAAAACTAGCACTCATTGCAACACTAGTTCATGCATTACCATAGCCCTAATCCTAGACCTAACCAAACCCAAAACCAAGCCCTAATTCGAGCCTTACCCCTAGTTTTAAACTTAACCCTAAACCTATACAAGAACATAGGCCTAAACTTTACCCTAACCCTAGCCAGAATTCTAACTATAACCCTAGCCATGTCACTAGCTCTAAACCTATCCATTACCCTAACCATAACCATAACTCTAATGCTAACCCTAGGCCTAACCCTAAACTTATCCCTAACCCTAACCTATTTCATTAACCTAAAACTAACCTGAACCCGAAACCTAACACCTTCATTACCCTAACTCTAACCCTAATGCTAATTCAAGCCCTAACCGTAAACCTTAACACAACCCAAATTCTGACTCTGCCCTTTCCCATGATAATATACCTAGCTCTACTTCTCTCCCCACCCCTAAACCTAACCCTTATACTAGACCTAGGCATAAACCTTACCCTAACATTATCCCTAGCCATAATCCTAGACCTGATATTTACCCTAACACTAATCCTAGCCCTAACCCTAACACAAACCCTAGCTCTCATTCTAGCCCTATACCTAGCCTTAACCTCAACGCTAATGAACCTCTAGCCCTAACACTAATTCTAACCTTCACCCTAGCCCTATCCCTAGCTCTAACCCCATTGTTTACATGAAACCTAACCGTAAGCATAAAAATAACCTTAGGCCTAAACATAACCATAAATATAGCCCTATTACTAGCCCTAATTAAGCCCTATACCTAACCAAATAGTAAGCTTAGCCGTAAGACTAACTCTCACTCTCACCCTAGCCCTATTCATTGTTCTAAACCTATCCCTTACCATAACCCTAATCCTCGCCATAAACCAAGATCTAACAGTAGCCATATACTTAGCCCTAGACCTATCCCTAGATTTAATCCGAAATCAAAATCTAACTTTAACCCTAAGCCTAAACCTAAGCCTAACACTAGCCCTAAACCTAATGCTAAGCCTAAAACAAGCCCTAACCATAGCCCTAGCCCTAAAACAAAACCAGGCCATAGCCCTAACTTTAAAAGTTAACCTAAACCGACACCTAAACCTATTCCTAGCCCTAACCTTAGCCCTAATTTGAGTCCAAACCCTAAAGCTAAAACTACTCTGACCTTGCATTTGACCCTAACACTAACCCTACATCTAAACGTAATACCTAACTCTACCACTAGATCTACTCCTAAACCTAATCCCACAAAGAGCCCAAATCATAACCCTAGTCCATACATTGACGATAACTCTAAAACTAGCCCTAACCCTAGCTTTATCCCTAAACAAAAACTGAACTCTAGCCCTAATGCTAACCCTAAAAATAGCCCTAATCCTAGCTCTAATCCTATCTCTTACCCTAAGCTAACCCTAACCCTAATGCTAACCCTAGGCCTAACTCTAATCCTTAGCCTAAACCAAACCCTCACCCTATTACTAGTCCTAACCCTAGCCTTCATTGTAGCTCTAACCATAACCCAAACCCTAAACCTAACCCTGACATCTATTCTGACCCTAAATGTAACCGTATGTCTAAAACTGACCCTAACCATAAACCAAACCCTAACACTAGCACAAGCAATAAACCTGTACCTAAACCTAACCCTAACACTAGCCCTAGACCTAAACCTAATCCTAAATCTAGTCATAGCTCTAGCCCTAGACTTAAACAAAAACCTAGCCCTAGCCCTAATAATAAAACTTAACCTAACACAAACAATCACCCTACCCCTAGGCCTAACTCTAGTGATAATATTGGGTTTAACCGTAACCCTAACTATAACCTGAAGAATGACCCTGACCCTAACACTAACCCTAGCTCTAAATATCACGCTAATGGTAACCGTAACCCTAACATTCGATCTAGCAGTAACACACAATATTAGCCCTAATCATAACCCTGGTTTATACATTAGTTGTAGGCCTAGCACTAGCCTAAACCTAAACCAAAACCTGGCCCTAAGCCGACCATTAACCCTAGTTTTAATCCTAAACCTAAAACTATCCCTAATCCACACCCTAACCCTAGATCTAACCTTAGCTTTTACCCTATCCATTACCTTAAGCTAAACACTAAAACTAATGCTAACCCTAGTCCTAACCCTAATCCAGAGCCAAACCCAAACCCTAACCCTATTACTATTCCTAACC
>NW_026003185.1:0-2197 GCF_001458135.2 Marmota marmota marmota | reverse complement strand
CCCCCCCCGAAAAAAAAAAAAAGTCTTCAGAAATAGCCTCTGATTGAGAATTTCTACTTATCCAGGAACATGATTGCTGGGTAAGTGTGTTGCATTTTATAAAAAATAGTCAAAGTATTTTCCAGAATGACTCTACCATTTTGCATTCCAGTCAGCAATAAAGGAGGATACTCTTCTTTGTCAGCTTTTGGTATTGCCAGTATTTTCTTATTTTAACCTTTCTAATAGTAATGTTGCAATATCTCAGGGTCATGAGGTATTCTTTTTTTTTTTGGTACCAGAAGTTGAACCCAGAGGGGCTTAATCACTGAGCCATATCCCCAACCTTTTTTTTTTTTTTTTTCCTTTTTAATTTTGAGACAGAATGTTGCTAAGTTGCTTAGGGCTTCACTAAGTTGCTGAGGTTAGCTTTGAACTTTGGTCCTCCTGTCTCAACCTTGGAAGTTGCTGGGATCATAGGCTTGTGCCCCTGCTTTCCCTGGTGTTAACTTTTTTGAAGAGTCCTGCTAGTTGAGAGAGTATTTTATATTGTGAATGTAATTGTTACTTCATTATTAGATTCAAGTTAATATTTTTGTGGGGAGCAAGGATATTATGTGGTTTAGAGATTTGGGAGCCGCTTGGCTCACTCTTTCTACCTTAGGGTCTCTCTTGCATTTGCGGCCTTACATTGATCTGTAGTTTTGATTGGAACTGAAGCATCTCCTTCCAAGTTGGCTCACTCATTCCTCGCAAATTGGTGCTGGCTCTTTGTGGAAGGCTTTGGCTCCTCTTCACTTAGGAATGCATTAGTGTCTTCATTGTTTGGTGACTGGCTTCTCCCAGAGCAAGAAATTCAGAAATCAAGGCAAAAAATTGTAATGCTGGGCATGGTCCATGTCTGTGATTTCAGCTGCTTAGGAGCCTGAAGCAGGGGGAGGATCATGACTTCCAGGCCAAGCTGAAAAACAGAGATGTTGTCTAAAACAAAAATGTAAAGCCTTGGGCTAGGGTTGTGGCTCAGTGATGGAGCACTTACCTCACACGTGTGAGGTCCTGGGTACAATCCTCAGCACCACATAAATAAATAGATAGATAGATAAATAAATTGTGTCTGTCTACAACTTAAAAAAAATCGTAATGCCGTTTGTGACTTAGTAGCACACTGTGACTCTACCATATTCTTTTTTACAATTTTTAAAATATATATATATTTTTAGTTTTTTAGTGGACACAATATTTTTATTTTATTTATATATGGTGCTGAGGATCGAACCCAGGGCCTCACACATGCTAGGCAAGCACCGTACCACTGAGCCACAACCCCAGCCCACTTCTACCATATTCTGATGGTCATAGAGGGCAGTCTTATTTCATTGTTTGAATGGCATGAGGTGAAGATTTTTGGGAACTATCTTGGAAGTTAGCTATTATACCTTCTAAACTTCTATTGGCCAGGAAGGAGTTCATCTTTTCTGTGTGATTTTTTTCCCCCCTGTGGTATTAGGGTTTGAACTCAGGGCACTCTGCCACTGAGCCACATCCCCATTCCTTTTATCTTGAGAATACGATCTTTTGTTTTGTTTTGTTTTTTCATTGTTGCTCATACTAGTGTTCTTTTTTTTATTAAATTATTTATTCTAATTTGTTATACATGCTGGCAGAATGCAGTTCATTTCATATTATACATATGGATTGAGACAGGATCTTGTTAAGTTGTTGAGGCCAACTTGAATTTGCCTTCTTCCAGCCTTAGCCTCTTGAATCACTGGGATTACAGGCATGGGACACCACATCTGGCTCTTTTTATTTTTTATTTTGAGACAGGGTCTTACTAAGTTGCAAAGGCTAGGCTTAAGTTTGTTATTTTCCTGCCTCAGCATCCTGAGTGGCTGGGATTACAGGTATATACTGCCCCACAGATTCTTGAAAGGTTTTCTACTTTTGATTTTTTTCCTGATATTGGTCAGTTTTCTACATTATTATTGGTTATGTAGATAGAGTCTCTTAGTTTTCTAATAAAGACATTCACCTTGCCTGTGAATTACACTTTTTATTTTTAATATTTGTAATTAATGACAGAGCTGGAGCTTAGTGCTCAATCCATTGAATTTATGATTAATATGTTTTCTATTACATTATTTTTTGTTTCCTATCTGTTCACAAAACTTGAGCAAATCTTCTATTCTCTTCCTATTTTATATATATATATATATAT
>NW_026003184.1:0-2197 GCF_001458135.2 Marmota marmota marmota | reverse complement strand
AGAATACAACAGTCACTAATATGCCATTATGTAAAAATGTGAGTGTGTAACCGATGTGATTCTGCAATTTGTATTTGGGGTGAAAATGGGAGTTCATAACCCAATTGAGTCAAATGTATGAAAGATGATATATCATGAGCTTTGTAATGTTTTGAACAACCAATAAAATTAAATAAATAAATAAATAAATAAATAAATAAGAATTACTTCAATTCAAAGGAGTAAGAGTTCCAACAACCTGATTTTAGTAAATAAACAAAACTTTCATTTTCAAAAAAAAACCAAAAACTGAAACTATGTTTATTAAACCAAAACTGTACATTTTGTTTTGTCTTGTTCCTGTCAACAAGAATTCTAAATGTGCATCTATGCATTGGTCTATGAAAGATAGGTACTTCATGTAAATTAAATCATATAGTATTCATTATTTTGTTACTGACTTCTTTTACTAATTATGATATCATCAGGGTTTGTATATATTGTAGCATATGACAGGATTTTGCACCTTTTGATTTTTGTTTTTATGTTTTTTAAATTTCTCACATTGCTTTTTAAGCCATCCACTCTATGATATTTTTGTTATAGCAGCATAATTTTACTAGTATATTTGTGGTTTTGAGTATCTTTCATGGTTTTGAGTATCTTTCATGTTTTTGGCCGTTTATATATCTCTTCTTTAGATCTTACTTTTGAATTTTATCATTTGCATTTTTTGGTTAATGAATTTTAGAAATTATTTAAATATTTTGAATATTAACTACTTTCCATATATATGGCCTGCAAATATTTACTCATATTAAGTTGCTATATCACTTTGTTGATTATGTATCTTTGCTATGTAGCCTTTTTAAAAAAACAATAGTATATTGCCCTTCTCCCAATTATCTATTTATTTTTCATTTATTGCTTGTGATTTTGGCTTTATAATCAAGAAATTATTGACAAATTACATAGCATAAAAATTGTCCTTGTGTTTTCTTTTTAAGAGTTATTTTAGTCTTGGTCTTCAATACATGTTAAGTTAAATTTGTATGTGGTATAAGGCAAAGGTCCAATTTCATTATTTCGCATGTGATAAAGTGTTCTCAACATCATTTGTTGAAAATATGGGTCATCCCCCAGTGAATCATCTCAATATCTTTGTAAAAAACCATCTGACCATATTCATGAGAGTATTCCTGGGTCCTTTACTCTATTTCATCTTTCTATGTATGTATATTTATGCCAGTATTACTAGCCTTGCATATGATTTTTTAAAGTCAGGAAAGTGGGACCTTGATTTTTTTCCTACTTTTTCAAGATTTTATTTTGTCATTTTTGTCCCATGACACTATGTCAATTTTAGTTTAATTTTTTAAATTTCTCAAAAAAATTATCATTGAGATTTGAACAATAATTGCAATAAATCTATAGATTACCTTGAGTAGTATTGACTTCATTACAGTATTAACTATCAATTCATGAACATAAGTCTTTTCAATTTATTAATTAATTTCTTTCTACATGGAATTTTCTTTATTTCCTTTCTTTGAATGATTAACTGTCAGTTATTATGCAACAAATCGTAAATTTATTTATTAATAATAACATTTTGGGAGTAAATTTTTATGTTTTCATTACTGTGTTACACATACATAATAGTGGGAGTAATTTGAACATAATAATACATGCAGGGGATATAATTTGCTCTATTTTAGTCCCCACTACTTCCTCTTTCCTTTTTCTTGTCCCTCTCCCAGTTACCATTTTGTTTTACTCTACTGGTCTTCCTTCTATATACTGATCATTTGTTTCTAACTAGGTGCTTTAGAGATAAACATACTGGTTAAATCACTGCACTATATCTATATATGTATATAGAATAATTTGATCAAATTTATTCAACAATTCCTCTCTTTGCTTCTCCCTCCTCCTTCCCCCTCAATAACTTTCTTTTACTCAGGGATCTCCCTTCTAATTTCATGGAAACCTTCCTAATTTTTTGACTTTTCTCTAGCTTCCACATATAAGAGAAAACATGACTTTACTTTCTGAGTTTGGCTAAACTCATCATACTCATTTGGTATACTATTTCAAAATTTTATCCGTTTGCCAGCCAATGACATAATTTCATTATTTATGACTGAGTAAACTTGATTTTGTGTATATATATATATATATATATATATATATATATATATATATATATATATCATAT
>NW_026003183.1:0-2197 GCF_001458135.2 Marmota marmota marmota | reverse complement strand
GTGGATTCTTCAGAACTGGGACATAGGAGAGGGGTGGTTGGTGCCCTTGAATATGCAGTGTTCCTGCAGATGCAGAGGCTACAACAAAAATAAAAAGGAGCAGTGTCTACTTGGTAAGTCACTTTCTGTGGCACAGAAAGGAAAGGCAAGTGGCCGCCCTTGATGGAAGTGTGGAAACAAAAAGCCTCTGTGAATCCATTCTAACACCAACATTTAAGGTTTTTCTTTTACTGTATTCTCTTTAAATTTTGTTGTTGTTGACTAACACAATACCTTTATTTTATTTACTTTTATGTGGTCCTGAGAATCAAACCCAGCATTTCGCATGCGCTGGGCAAGCGCTCTACCACTGAGCCACAATCCCAGCCATCTTTTACTGTATTCTTTTGAACTGAATTCCATAAATTCAAAGGTATCAAAGGACATGAAGGCTACCCCCACCCATGCTGATATCACAACCCCTCCCCAAGGCTGACCTGGAGAGCAGTCCCAGCAATTCACACCACTTTCTCTTGTGGGAAATGCCCAAGAAGGAACATGTTCCCTTAAACTCCCATTACCTCCCTGCAGGGTCTCTGATTCCTGGCCATATTCCTGCATGGTCTTGGGGGTATCTGGCTGGAAAGAGGGCAAAACCTGGTTTCCACACATAGACCCCAATAGAATTATAAACAGGGAAATCACAGTGTCTGTGCCAGGTCCCAGAGTTGGATGATTGAAGACAGGGTTACAGTTTGGGCCTCACAGCTCACTGTCCTCTAAATTCAAGCTCCATTTTTGGGAAGCAGAAGGTTGAATCAGACCATCAGAGTCTGCTGTCCTGAGGCTTTGGTGGCTGATGGCATTTCTCCAGTACCTCCACCTGGGACAGACACCTAGGCAGTATGTTTGAGGGCTGGAATCTAACTCCACATCCCTCAGGCTGAAAATTTGCCCTCTGTTCTCCTTGGACATGGCTAAGTAGTGGCTAACCTCCTCAATCTTCATCCTACCTGCCCAGGGAAGGACAGGGACCAAATGATGCTGTAGTTGTTCTTGACTAAGTGGAAACTAACATAAGCTTAAATTTTCTTTCTTCCAGCACCCACAAAATGCCATGTACTAGACAAAATATACAGACTACTCTTCATAACAATCCCAAAGGTTGGCACTATTGTTATTCTTATCTAATGAATGTGGACGCTATGGTACAGAGAAGTTAAAAGACCTATTGGCAACTAATAGTGGTAGAATCAGGATTTGAATCCTACCTAACTAGGAACCATGATTCTGAACCATTACTCCAAAGCCAGTAACTCCTATAGCAATAACAACAGCCCCCCTTCATTGGACAGAATTGGAAAGGAGACTGGGGATACATAGCCACCAGATGATGCTTCTCTGAGCCTCTCCAGGGTCCTCCACTTGCTCCTTTTTCTGTCTGAGCTACTGGTTGGACACCCGGAATCAGGGAAGCACAAAACACTCTCACACAAAAAGTGGAAATAATTCAAATGTCCATCAATAATGAATGAATAAACAATGTGATATAACCATACAATGACTATCGTTCAGCCATAAAAAGAAATGAGGTACTGATACATGCTTCAATATGAATGAGCCTTGCTGGGCATAGTGTTGCATGCCTGCAATTCCTGTGACTACGGAGGGAGCCTGAGGCAGGAGGATTGCAAGTCTGAGGCCACCTTAGCAATTTAGCAAGGCTCTAAGCAAGTTAGTGAGACCCTGTCTCAAAATAAAAAGTAAAAAAGGATAGTGATATGGCTCCATGGTACCCCTGAGTTCAATTCCCAGTACCAAAACTTAAGTTAAATTAAATTTAAATTTGAAAATATAAGTGAATCTTTAAAACATGCTGAAAAAAGAAGCCAGGCACAAAGTTTACATATTATAAAATTTCATTTATATGAAATGTCCAGAATAGACAAATCAATAGAGATAGAAAGATTAATGGCTGCTTAGGGTTGAAGGGAAATGGGAAATTGGGGCTATGAGTTTCTTTCTGAGTTAATAAAAAAGTTAAAGTAGCTGTGCACGATGGCACTCGCCTGAAATCCCAGCAACTCTGAGGCTGAGGTAGGAGGACTGCAAGTTCAAAGCCTGCTCAGCAACTTAGTGAAGCTCTGAGCAATTTAGCAAAACCTCAAAATAAAAAGTAAAATGGGCTAGGAATGTAGTTAAGTGTTAAAGCATCCCA
>NW_026003182.1:0-2198 GCF_001458135.2 Marmota marmota marmota | reverse complement strand
TGTTAGGGCTAGTGTTCGGGTTAGGGTTAGGATTAAGGCTAAGTTTATGGCCAAGATTAGGGCTATGGTTTTTGTTAGGGTTAGGTCTAGCATTAGGACTAGGGTTAAAGTCAGGTCTAGTGTTATGGTTAGGGATAGTTTTAGGGGTAAGTTTATGGTTAGGTGTAGTGTAAGGGTTAGGTTAAGGGTTAGGATCAGTTTTATATAGGATTATTATTAGGGTCAGGAAAAGGGTTAGGGTTTGTTTAGATTAAGGTTTAAGTTTAGGTCTCAAATTAGCATTAGGGGTAGGTTTAGGGTTAAGGTAATGGATATGGTTAGGTTTAGGGTTCAGGTTAGGTTTAGGTAATAGTGTTAGAGTTATGAATAGGGTTAAGGTTATCCTAGGGTTAGCATTAGGTTAGGTTTAGGGTTAAGGTAATGGATAGGATTGGAGCTAGGGTTAGGTCTAGGGTTATGGTTAGAATTAGGATTAGGTTTAGGGTAAGGATTAGGGTTAGGGTTAAAGCTATGGTTAGGGCTCAGATTAGTCCTAGGTTTTAGATTAGGTTAGGGCTAAGGTAGGGCTATGGCTAATGTAAGAACTAGCATTACGATTAGGGCTAGATTTAGGGTTAGGGTTAGGGCTAGGTCTAGCGTTATGATTAGGTTTAGTTTTAGGGTGATGATTTGAGATAGGGTCAGGGTCAGAGTCAGGGTCAATGTCAGTTTTAGGGTTAGGGATAACATTTGAATTAGAGCTAGGGTTAAGGGTAGGTTTAGGTTTTGCATTAAGGTTAGAACAAGAATTAGGGCTAGGACTAATGTCAGGTATTCAGTTACAGTTAGGTTAGGATTATCATTTGGGCCATGGCTCGGTTTTGTTTTAGGTGTCGGGCTTGGGTTAGGGCTAGTTTTTGGATTAGCGATAGTGTTAGGGCTAGTGATAGGGTGAGGCTTAGGCTTAGGGTAAGGCTTAGATTTAGAATTATGGTTAGATCTAGGGTTAGGGCTAGGGTCCGGGCTAGTATTAGGGTTACGGTAGCAGATAAGTTTAGTACTAGAAATAGGTCTAGCTCGAGAGTTAGAGTTAGTCTTAGGGCTAGGGTTAGAGTAAGGGTTACATTTAGCCATAAATTAGGGCTAGGATTAGAGCTAGGGTTACTGTTATGGTTAGGCCTAGTGTTAGGGCTAGAGTTAGGGTTAGTGATAGTGTTAGGGTTAGGGTTGGGTTTAGGGGAAGGGATGTAGTTATACCTAGGTTCAGAACTAGGGTGAGGGTTGAAATTAGGGATTAGGCTAGGGTTGGGGTTCAGATTAGGATTAATGCTAGTTTTAGGGCTAGGATGAGGGCTAGGGTTTGTGTTAGTTTTAGGGCAAGAATTAGGTAGAGTGCTAATGTCAGGTCTATGGTTTGGTTAGGGATAGTGCTATGGTTAGTTTTATATCTAGGTCTAGTGTAAGGGTTAGGTTTAATGTAAGGTCAGGATTAGAGCTAGGTGTATTATTAGAGTCAATGTCTTGTTCAGAGTTTGGTTTGGGTTATGGTTTAGGTTTAGTGCTCGAATTAGCGTTAATGTTAGTGTTATGGTTAGGGTTAGGGTAATTGATAGGGTTAGGTTTAATGTTCAGGTTAGGATTAGCTAATGGATAAGGTTAGTGTTAGTGATAGGTTTAAGTTTAGGCCTAGGGTTAGCATATGGGTTAGGCTTATGTTTAGGGTAATGGATAGGTTTAGGGCTAGGGTTATGGTTAGGATTAGGGCTATGGTTAAGGTAGGGTTAGGGTTAGGCCTAGGGTTAGTGTTAGGGTTAGGTTTTGTGTAAGTGTTAGGGTTTGACCTATGGTTTGGCCCAGGGTGAGGGTTAGGGGTAGTGTCAGATCTAGCTTTAGGATTAGGGTTAAGTTTAGCAGCTAGGATTAGCATTAGGGTTAGGTTTATATTTAAGGTAATGGATAGATTTAGAGCTAGGGTTTGGTCTTGGTTATGGTTAGGGCTAGGATTAGGTTTAGGGCTAAGGTTATGTTTATGTTAAGGTTTAGTGTTTGACCTAGGGTTAGGTCTAGGGCGAGGGTTAGGGTTAGGGTTAGGGTTAGGGTTAGGTCTAGGGTTAGGGTTAGGGTTAGGCTTAGGGCTAGGTTTAGGGCTAGGATTAGGGCTAGGTTTTGTGTGGGATTTAGGGCTAGCATTAGGGCTATGAGTAGTGAATGAGCTAGGG
>NW_026003181.1:0-2198 GCF_001458135.2 Marmota marmota marmota | reverse complement strand
CCATAATCTCTTTCATTTTCCTCTAACCAGACCAATAAATTTTTCTCCCCCTCCTCTTTTTCAAGCAAAGACCCTTTTCTGTTGGCAGAATCCTCAAAGGAATAAAGTTCCTATAAAAATTAAGGACCCATGGAGTAATGAGTTTTTCCTGGGTTAGAAGGAATTACCATAGAGAGCCTTCTCCTTAATGTCTTTGCGCCACTGTCTGTGCTTAAAGTTCACATGCAGGATTCACAGTGAGCCACTTGTGATCTGTGGACAGGACTCTGCTGGAGCATTCTCATAAGTTACAATATCAGAAAGCACCCTAGAAAGGACACTTAAATATACTAGGGTCTACTACCAATGAGGCACAAGTTTCCTAAAGCAACTTTTTTCTTCCTGGAACTTGGTTAGAGAACTTGGTAAGTATAAAGACACATAGAACAATTGACAATCATTGAGAAACTCATATGGTATTTAGACAAAAATATAAAACATGCTGGGACCTATGATTATTAAAAAATATTTTCTCCTACGTAAAAAGACAGGAAAAAATGGGGTACAAATCCAGACACAGCGGTGCACACCTGTTATCCCAGATACGTGGGAGGACGAGGAAGGAGGACGGCAAGTTCAAGAGCAAAACAGTTCATCAAAATTAAGAGAAATAAAAAATATGCTCATACACATTCAGGGAATGACTCAAATAAGAGAAAACCTGAGATGTGAGATGGTGAGTTCCATGTTCTGCATTGTGGTGCTTGAACAACCATAGGTGACTTTTGTGGCTAAGAGGAACCCAGGAGTATCACTCAACTTCAGGATCCTCGTCTGTCACATAAATGCTGAAAACTAATTTTTAAAATGGCAGAAGACTTTCTTACTAGCTTTCTGTATGTTAAACAGGCTCACAATGAACTACATTTAAATCCAGGAAAATGTACATTGTAATTACTTTTATCAATGAATAATAAAAATAATAGCATTATAATAAGCATTAATTGTATAAGTTAGGAGTTAAAGAAATAATTGCATCCTAATTTTTATGTCTTAAGTTAAATCTTGCCTTCAACAGATTTTCATAATTCTATATATCAATATCAGAAACTGGCTAATTTTAATTATAATAAAAAATTTTAGAGAAGGCATAATATATATGGAATACTTCATAACCTAGCATTCAGTAAGGAACAGATATAGAAAATCTCATCCTTTGAACAATGGAACACATAGAGAATGTTAAAATGAAGAATTTGTCAGTAACTTTTTTATGTAACTTTATTTTATTTATTTATTTTTATATGGTGCTGAGAATCAAACCCAGTACCTCCTCACACATGCAAAGCATGCGCTGTACTGCTGAGCCCCAGCCCCAGCCCTGATTTGTCAGTAACTTTAACATTGCCAGGTTTTAGCCACTCTTCTACGTGCATCTGACAGATATCTAAGGAAATATTTCACTAGAGAGTGATCAAGGAAATATTGATCAAAATTGCAAAGTGTCCACAGCACAGAAGTAGCCCTGAAGGCCAAATTTGGGGACCAGCTATTTCTTTGTCCAATACATATTCAATACCTGATAAGTGGCACACATTCTATGTGCTGAGTATAGGGTCACGAACAAGACAAGATATATGTATATTCTGAAGGGAAATTTAAGACATTAAGTAAAGAAACAAATTTTAAAATTACTTCAGAAAGTAGTACATGCTATAAGAAAAAAAAAGATGTTGTAATATCTCTTTCCATCAGAAAAGTCAGAAGAAGGACACTTTGCGGGAATTTCATTCTTCTTCATAACTGAGTAAAACTCCATTGTGTAGATATGCCACATTTTTTTATTCATTCATCTGGTGACTTGCATCTTGCCAGTAAATAGAAGGAACTGGATAACATCACACTAAGAGAAATAAGCCAAACTCAGAAAGTTAAGGTTTGAATATTTTCTGTCATATGTGTAAGGCTGAGAAAATAAGGAGGGGAAGTGGGCAAGGAAGATGCAAGAAAATGGAAGGGAAATTCAGTGGTGTAGATAAGGAAAGGGGTGGAAAAAGGGAGGAACTGTGGAATTACGTTCACCAAATAATGCTGTTTGAATGTGTGAATGTACCATGGTGAATTCCACCTTTATGTACAACTATAAGTATGAACTTATAAAAACAATAAATTTGTGATGGGCTGAGGCTATGGGAATAAGAAGTGGAGATGCTGACGGA
>NW_026003180.1:0-2198 GCF_001458135.2 Marmota marmota marmota | reverse complement strand
TGTCACCTGAAAATAGTGATAATTTAAGTTCTTCTTTTCCTATTTTGATGCCTTTAATTTCTTTCGTCTGTCTAATTGCTCTGGCCAGTGTTTCGAGAATATATTGAATAGAAGTGGTGATAGAGGGCATCCCTGTCTTGTTCCAGATTTTAGAGGGAATGCCGTCAATTTTTCTCCATTCAGAATGATGCTAGCCTGAGGCTTTGCATAGATAGCTTTTACAATGTTGAGGTAAGTTCCTGTTATCCCTAGTTTTTCTAATGTTTTGAACATAAAGGGATGCTGTACTTTGTCGAATGCTTTTTCTGCGTCTATTGAGATGATCATATGGCTCTTATCTTTAAGTCTATTGATGTGGTGAATAACATTTATTGATTTCTGTATATTGAACCATCCTTGCATCCCAGGGATGAATCCTACTTGATCATGGTGCACAATTTTTTTGATGTGTTTTTGTATCTGATTCGCCAGAATTTTATTGAGGATTTTTAAATCTAGGTTCATTAGACATATTGGTCTGTAGTTTTTTTTCTTTGAGGTGTCTTTGTCTGGTTTCGGGATCAGGGTGATGTTGGCCTCATAGAATGATTTTGGAAGAACTCCCTCTTTTTCTATTTCCTGAAATAACTTGAAAAGTATTGGTATTAATTCTTCTTTAAAGGTTTTGTAAAACTCCACTGTATACCCATCCGGTCCTGGGCTTTTCTTGGTTGGTAGTCTTTTGATTGCTTCTTCTATTTCATCCATTGACATTGGTCTGTTCAAATTGTGTGTATCCTCCTGACTCAGTCTGGGCAAATCATATGACTTAAGAAATTTATTGATGTCTTCACTATCTCCTATTTTATTGGAATATAGGGTTTCAAAATAATTTCTAATTGTCTTCTGTATTTCTGTAGCATCTGTTGTGATATTGCCTTTTTCATTCCGTATATTAGTAATTTGAGTTCTCTCTCTTCTTCTCTTCATTAGCATGGCTCAGGGTCTGTCGATCTTATTTATTTTTTTGAAGAACCAACTTTTAGTTTTGTTAATTTTTTCAATAGCTTCTTTTGTTTCTATTTCATTGATTTCCACTCTGATTTTAATTATTTCTTGTCTTCTGTTACATTTGCTGTTGTTTTGCTCTTCCTTTTCTAGAGCTTTGAGATGAAGTGTGAGCTCATTTATTTGTTGGTTTTTTCTTTTTTTGAGGAATGACCTCCAGGTGATGAATTTCCCTCTTAAAACTGCTTTCATTGTGTCCCATAGATTCCGATATGTTGTGTCTGCATTTTCATTTATCTCTAAGAATTTTTTGATTTCCTCCTTTATGTCTTCTGTAACCCATTGATAATTCAGTGACATATTGTTCATTTTCCATGTGATGTAAGATTTTTCCTTCCTTCTTTTATCATTGATTTCCAGTTTCATTCCATTATGATCAGACAAAATAAATGGTATTATCTCCACCCCTTTATATTTACTGAGGGTTGCCCTATGGCATAATATATCATCTATTTTTGAGAAGGATCCATGTGCTACTGAGAAAAAAGTATATCCACTTGATGATGGTTGATATAATCTATATATGCCAGTTAAGTCTAGGTTGTTGATTGTGATATTGAGTTCTATAGTTTCTTTATTCAACTTTTGTTTGGAGGATCTGTCCAATGGTGAGAGAGGTGTGTTGAAGTCACCCATAATTATTGTGTTGTGGTCTATTTGATTCTTGAACTTGAGGAGAGTTTGTTTTATGAACATTACAGCACCTTTATTTGATGCATAAATATTGATAATTGTTATGTCCTTTGGTGAATGGTTACTCTTATCAGTATATAATGTCCTTCCTTATCCCTTTTGATTAACTTAGTCTTGAAGTCGATTTTATTATATATGAGGATGGCCACCCCTGCTTGCTTACGAGGACCATGTGCGTGGTATATTTTTTCCCAACCTTTCACCTTCAGCCTGTGTATGTCTTTTCCAATCAGATGTGTCTCCTGGAGGCAGCATATTGTTGGATTTGTTTTTTTAATCCATGTTGCCTGCCTATGTCGCTTTATTGGTGAGATTAAGCCATTAACGTTTAGAGTTACTATTGATATATGGTTTGTACTTCCAGCCATGTTTGATTATTTATCTTTTTAAAAAAAATTTGGTTTGTTTCTCCATGATTAGCTTTCCCCCCACCCTCTGGCTTTACTGAGGTACTTCCC
>NW_026003179.1:0-2198 GCF_001458135.2 Marmota marmota marmota | reverse complement strand
ATCATACCCGTCACTGACTACCGGTCCAGCATACAGCCATACTTGTGGATAGGCCTATGCACCAGTGTGGGGGTGAGGTTCTTTGCCTCACCTCTGTTGGCCCCCAAATTTGGCCTTGGTGCCAGTGGGAGGGTGAGGTTCTTTGCCTCACCTTTGTTGGCCCCCAAATTTTAGACCATCACTAGTAGAAGGGAGGAGGATGCAAAATGCCACGACAATGAGCCAATTGAGGGATCTTTGAAAAATTGTACCACTGGTGACACCATCAGCAAAAATACTCCAGCACTACCACAATTTGCTGCACCAACAGATAGTTCACAATGCATACAAGTGATACATAGTCCAGGCAAGTTCTGCAAGCAGTTCAAAGCAGAGGAATCTGTCAATATGTCCATTTCCTCCCAAAGTAAATCGACTCCTTGATTGAGCATTACTTGTTGAGTTATTATTCATTGATGCATCAGTTTATACAGTTTGTTGTGATAACTATCGAAGAAGCTGTAGTTCGGTTTTATCTTTGTCTTCACCGGCACTGGGATGAAGATAGGAATTCTGGCAATGATGCTAAAAAAAAATTATGTAACATTCCAACAGGCACTAAGAAAACAATTTTTTGAACAATTTACATTATCCTGAACAGAATTATTAAATATAATGAAAAGGAAAGGTGAAAGTAAACAAACAGATCTGTTAACCTCCTTATTTGTTCACATATTAAAACAATTTTCAACAGCTGTTTACCCAATCTAAATTAAACCATTAAAATCACGTGAATAAAAAAATTCAGATCCATTTATTCATGAGCGCTCCTCATATATGATATATGGACATAGGCACATACAGACATACAACACAAAACAGAAGTGTGCACACATAACATACAACACATAAGAATAATAAAGGCCTTATAGCTTTACCTAGGTGAAATCTAAATTGCAATGTTTATAAACTCCACAGTCAAAAAATAAAACTGATCAGAAAAACATTAACCTAGGTCTGTATGAGCTCAAAAATAAAATAGAACTTTATGAGGTGGGAAAAGGCAACAATAAAATAAATATTGAAATAAGCATCCTGGTTAATCACTGTTGCGGATGTAAGAATAGCCAAACTGGAGCTCTGGATATCCCCTGTTATGGATTTGAGTCAAATCACCTTTTTTTTTTGGTCTGTAGAATTCGCTTTAGTTAGTTTCTCTGGAATCCAAATCGGCTGTTGTTCTCCCTGTGGAAACACACAAACAGACCCCCGACTCCAGACAATCACCGGGTCAGGACCTTTCATTGTCCTGTTAGAATATCCTTCCAAAGTACCTTAGGCTTATGTACATTTTTTTGGACACATATGACTTTCTGCAGCACTAAGCCCTGATGAATCCAAATTTAAAAAGTTTAGAGTAAAAAGGGTTATTTTAAGTTTATCCTTGGGGGATATATACCCCTTTCCAATTCCATCTTTTTGCTTTAATAAGTACATTTTAATAGTTTGATGAGCTCTTTCAACTATGCCTTGTCCCTGAGGATTGTATGGGAATCCTGTTATATGAGTAATGCAAAATGATGAGCAAAATTGTTTAAAAGAGGTAGAAGTATAACCAGGAACATTATCTGTTTTTAATTGTTTTGGAACACCCACAGTGGCAAAATTTTGTAAGCAATGAGCTATAACATCTTTAGTTTTGTCTCCGGCATGAAGTGTGCCCATCAAAAATCCAGAAGAAGTATCAACTGTAACATGCAAATATTTTAATTTTCCAAATTCTGGCAAGTGTGTGACGTCCATCTGCCAAATATGGTTAGGTATCAGTCCTCTAGGATTGACTCCAAGATTAACTTGTGGTAAAAAGGTCACAAAATTTTGACATTGTTTTATTATTTGTCTAGCTTGTTCCTTAGTTATTTTAAAACGCTTTTATAAAGTATTAGCATTGACATGGAACCTTTTATGAAAATTTGTAGCTTCCTCTAGTGTAGAGAAAATATGTATGTCATGTGTAGTTTTATCTGCTAAATCGTTGCCCAAACTAAGGGCTCCAGGCAATCCTGTATGTACTCTGATATGTCGTATAAAGAATGGATCTTTTCTGTCCCAGATTAGACTTTGTATAGTGGAACGCAAAGAGAGAACAGTAGAGGAAGGGGAAATCCTACCAGTATCTTCAAGGGATACTATAGCATTAACTATATACTGACTATCAG